>NW_025956568.1:0-40024 GCF_023159225.1 Perognathus longimembris pacificus
AAAAACAGCTGGAGCTTGTTAAGGTAATTACAAAGGGGAAAAGATAATGTACTGGGAACTCCTCAGAAGAATCTGATTTGTGGTGAGGGCAGAGAGATAAAAGCTCATTTAGGAACGACATGAACATGCTGCATAGGTAGCTGTTTATCAGTAAATATCTCCACTGAGATTAAGAAAAGCAGTAGCTTAATAAATTAAATACTTCCTGGTATGGTTACTATACTGGTAACTCCCAAAAGAATCTGGATTGTGGTGAGGGAACAGAGAAATTAGCTCATTTAGCACCTGCACTTACGAAGGTTGTAGGCAGCTGTATATCAGGGAGTAAACCTTCTGAGAATAAAAACAGCTGGAGCTTGTTAAGGTAATTACACAGGGGAAAGGATAATGTACTGGGAACTCCTCAGAAGAATCTGATTTTTGGTGAGGGCTGAGAGATAAAAGCTCATTTAGGAACGACATGAACATGCTGCGTAGGTAGCTGTTTATCAGTAAATATCTCCACTGAGATTAAGAAAAGCAGTAGCTTAATAAATTAAGTACTTCCTGGTATGGTTACTGTACTCGTAACTCCCAAAAGAATCTGGATTGTGGTGAGGGAAAAGAGAAAAAAGCTCATTTAGAACCTGCACTTACGAAGTGGGTAGGCTGCGGTATATCAGGGAGTAAACCTTCTGAGAATAAAAACAGCTGGAGCTTGTTAAGGTAATTACACAGGGGAAAGTATAATGTACTGGGAACTCCTCAGAAGAATCTGATTTGTGGTGAGGGCAGAGAGATAAAAGCTCATTTAGGAACGACATGAACATGCTGCGTAGGTAGCTGTTTATCAGTAAATATCTCCACTGAGATTAAGAAAAGCAGTAGCTTAATAAATTAAGTACTTCCTGGTATGGTTACTGTACTGGTAACTCCCAAAAGAATCTGGATTGTGGTGAGGGAACAGAGAAAAAAGCTCATTTAGGACCTGCACTTACGAAGGGGGTAGGCAGCTGTATATCAGGAAGTAAACCTTCTGAGAATAAAAACAGCTGGAGCTTGCTAAGGTAATTACACAGGGGAAAGGATAATGTACTGGGAACTCCTCAGAAGAATCTGATTTGTGGTAGGGCAGAGAGATAAAAGCTCATTTAGGAACGACATGAACATGCTGCGTAGGTAGCTGTTTATCAGTAAATATCTCCACTGAGATTAAGAAAAGCAGTAGCTTAATAAATTAAGTACATCCTGGTATGGTTACTGTACTGGTAACTCCCAAAAGAATCTGGATTGTGGTTAGGGAACAGAGAAAAATGCTCATTTAGGACCTGCACTTACGAAGGGGGTAGGCAGCTGTATATCAGGGAGTAAACCTTCTGAGAATAAAAACAGCTGGAGCTTGCTAAGGTAATTACACAGGGGAAAGGATAATGTACTGGGAACTCCTCTGAAGAATCTGATTTGTGGTGAGGGCAGAGAGATAAAAGCTCATTTAGGAACGACATGAACATGCTGCGTAGGTAGCTGTTTATCAGTAAATATCTCCACTGAGATTAAGAAAAGCAGTAGCTTAATAAATTAAGTACTTCCTGGTATGGTTACTGTACTGGTAACTCCCCAAAAGAATCTGGATTGTGGTGAGGGAACAGAGAAAAAAGCTCATTTAGGACCTGCACTTACGAAGGGGGTAGGCAGCTGTATATCAGGGAGTAAACCTTCTGAGAACAAAAACAGCTGGAGCTTACTAAGGTAATTACACAGGGGAAAGGATAATGTACTGGGAACTCCTCAGAAGAATCTGATTTGTGGAGAGGGCAGAGAGATAAAAGCTCATTTAGGAACGACATGAACATGCTGCGTAGGTAGCTGTTTATCAGTAAATATCTCCACTGAGATTAAGAAAAGCAGTAGCTTAATAAATTAAGTACTTCCTGGTATGGTTACTGTACTGGTAACTCCCCAAAAGAATCTGGATTGTGGTGAGGGAACAGAGAAAAAAGCACATTTAGGACCTGCACTTACCAAGGGGGTAGGCAGCTGTATATCAGGGAGTAAACCTTCTGAGAATAAAAACAGCTGGAGCTTGTTAAGGTAATTACAAAGGGGAAAGGATAATGTACTGGGAACTCCTCAGAAGAATCTGATTTGTGGTGAGGGCAGAGAGATAAAAGCTCATTTAGGAACGACATGAACATGCTGCATAGGTAGCTGTTTATCAGTAAATATCTCCACTGAGATTAAGAAAAGCAGTAGCTTAATAAATTAAATACTTCCTGGTATGGTTACTATACTGGTAACTCCCCAAAAGAATCTGGATTGTGGTGAGGGAACAGAGAAATTAGCTCATTTAGCACCTGCACTTACGAAGGTTGTAGGCAGCTGTATATCAGGGAGTAAACCTTCTGAGAATAAAAACAGCTGGAGCTTGTTAAGGTAATTACACAGGGAAAGGATAATGTACTGGGAACTCCTCAGAAGAATCTGATTTTTGGTGAGGGCTGAGAGATAAAAGCTCATTTAGGAACGACATGAACATGCTGCGTAGGTAGCTGTTTATCAGTAAATATCTCCACTGAGATTAAGAAAAGCAGTAGCTTAATAAATTAAGTACTTCCTGGTATGGTTACTGTACTCGTAACTCCCCAAAAGAATCTGGATTGTGGTGAGGGAAAAGAGAAAAAAGCTCATTTAGAACCTGCACTTACGAAGTGGGTAGGCTGCGGTATATCAGGGAGTAAACCTTCTGAGAATAAAAACAGCTGGAGCTTGTTAAGGTAATTACACAGGGGAAAGTATAATGTACTGGGAACTCCTCAGAAGAATCTGATTTGTGGTGAGGGCAGAGAGATAAAAGCTCATTTAGGAACGACATGAACATGCTGTGTAGGTAGCTGTTTATCAGTAAATATCTCCACTGAGATTAAGAAAAGCAGTAGCTTAATAAATTAAGTACTTCCTGGTATGGTTACTGTACTGGTAACTCCACAAAAGAATCTGGATTGTGGTGAGGGAACAGAGAAAAAAGCTCATTTAGGACCTGCACTTACGAAGGGGGTAGGCAGCTGTATATCAGGAAGTAAACCTTCTGAGAATAAAAACAGCTGGAGCTTGCTAAGGTAATTACACAGGGGAAAGGATAATGTACTGGGAACTCCTCAGAAGAATCTGATTTGTGGTAGGGCAGAGAGATAAAAGCTCATTTAGGAACGACATGAACATGCTGCGTAGGTAGCTGTTTATCAGTAAATATCTCCACTGAGATTAAGAAAAGCAGTAGCTTAATAAATTAAGTACTTCCTGGTATGGTTACTGTACTGGTAACTCCCCAAAAGAATCTGGATTGTGGTGAGGGAACAGAGAAAAAAGCTCATTTAGGACCTGCACTTACGAAGGGGGTAGGCAGCTGTATATCAGGGAGTAAACCTTCTGAGAATAAAAACAGCTGGAGCTTGTTAAGGTAACTACACAGGGAAAAGGATAATGTACTGGGAACTCCTCAGAAGAATCTGATTTTTGGTGAGGGCAGAGAGATAAAAGCTCATTTAGGAACGACATGAACATGCTGCGTAGGTAGCTGTTTATCAGTAAATATATCCACTGAGATTAAGAAAAGCAGTAGCTTAATAAATTAAGTACTTCCTGGTATGGTTACTGTACTCGTAACTCCCCAAAAGAATCTGGATTGTGGTGAGGGAAAAGAGAAAAAAGCTCATTTAGAACCTGCACTTACGAAGTGGGTAGGCTGCGGTATATCAGGGAGTAAACCTTCTGAGAATAAAAACAGCTGGAGCTTGTTAAGGTAATTACACAGGGGAAAGTATAATGTACTGGGAACTCCTCAGAAGAATCTGATTTGTGGTGAGGGCAGAGAGATAAAAGCTCATTTAGGAACGACATGAACATGCTGCGTAGGTAGCTGTTTATCAGTAAATATCTCCACTGAGATTAAGAAAAGCAGTAGCTTAATAAATTAAGTACTCCTGGTATGGTTACTGTACTGGTAACTCCCCAAAAGAATCTGGATTGTGGTGAGGGAACAGAGAAAAAAGCTCATTTAGGACCTGCACTTACGAAGGGGGTAGGCAGCTGTATATCAGGAAGTAAACCTTCTGAGAATAAAAACAGCTGGAGCTTGCTAAGGTAATTACACAGGGGAAAGGATAATGTACTGGGAACTCCTCAGAAGAATCTGATTTGTGGTAGGGCAGAGAGATAAAAGCTCATTTAGGAACGACATGAACATGCTGCGTAGGTAGCTGTTTATCAGTAAATATCTCCACTGAGATTAAGAAAAGCAGTAGCTTAATAAATTAAGTACATCCTGGTATGGTTACTGTACTGGTAACTCCCAAAAGAATCTGGATTGTGGTTAGGGAACAGAGAAAAATGCTCATTTAGGACCTGCACTTACGAAGGGGGTAGGCAGCTGTATATCAGGGAGTAAACCTTCTGAGAATAAAAACAGCTGGAGCTTGCTAAGGTAATTACACAGGGGAAAGGATAATGTACTGGAACTCCTCTGAAGAATCTGATTTGTGGTGAGGGCAGAGAGATAAAAGCTCATTTAGGAACGACATGAACATGCTGCGTAGGTAGCTGTTTATCAGTAAATATCTCACTGAGATTAAGAAAAGCAGTAGCTTAATAAATTAAGTACTTCCTGGTATGGTTACTGTACTGGTAACTCCCCAAAAGAATCTGGATTGTGGTGAGGGAACAGAGAAAAAAGCTCATTTAGGACCTGCACTTACGAAGGGGGTAGGCAGCTGTATATCAGGGAGTAAACCTTCTGAGAACAAAAACAGCTGGAGCTTACTAAGGTAATTACACAGGGGAAAGGATAATGTACTGGGAACTCCTCAGAAGAATCTGATTTGTGGAGAGGGCAGAGAGATAAAAGCTCATTTAGGAACGACATGAACATGCTGCGTAGGTAGCTGTTTATCAGTAAATATCTCCACTGAGATTAAGAAAAGCAGTAGCTTAATAAATTAAGTACTTCCTGGTATGGTTACTGTACTGGTAACTCCCCAAAAGAATCTGGATTGTGGTGAGGGAACAGAGAAAAAAGCACATTTAGGACCTGCACTTACCAAGGGGGTAGGCAGCTGTATATCAGGGAGTAAACCTTCTGAGAATAAAAACAGCTGGAGCTTGTTAAGGTAATTACAAAGGGGAAAGGATAATGTACTGGGAACTCCTCAGAAGAATCTGATTTGTGGTGAGGGCAGAGAGATAAAAGCTCATTTAGGAACGACATGAACATGCTGCATAGGTAGCTGTTTATCAGTAAATATCTCCACTGAGATTAAGAAAAGCAGTAGCTTAATAAATTAAATACTTCCTGGTATGGTTACTATACTGGTAACTCCCCAAAAGAATCTGGATTGTGGTGAGGGAACAGAGAAATTAGCTCATTTAGCACCTGCACTTACGAAGGTTGTAGGCAGCTGTATATCAGGGAGTAACCTTCTGAGAATAAAAACAGCTGGAGCTTGTTAAGGTAATTACACAGGGGAAAGGATAATGTACTGGGAACTCCTCAGAAGAATCTGATTTTTGGTGAGGGCTGAGAGATAAAAGCTCATTTAGGAACGACATGAACATGCTGCGTAGGTAGCTGTTTATCAGTAAATATCTCCACTGAGATTAAGAAAAGCAGTAGCTTAATAAATTAAGTACTTCCTGGTACGGTTACTGTACTCGTAACTCCCCAAAAGAATCTGGATTGTGGTGAGGGAAAAGAGAAAAAAGCTCATTTAGAACCTGCACTTACGAAGTGGGTAGGCTGCGGTATATCAGGGAGTAAACCTTCTGAGAATAAAAACAGCTGGAGCTTGTTAAGGTAATTACACAGGGGAAAGTATAATGTACTGGGAACTCCTCAGAAGAATCTGATTTGTGGTGAGGGCAGAGAGATAAAAGCTCATTTAGGAACGACATGAACATGCTGCGTAGGTAGCTGTTTATCAGTAAATATCTCCACTGAGATTAAGAAAAGCAGTAGCTTAATAAATTAAGTACTTCCTGGTATGGTTACTGTACTGGTAACTCCACAAAAGAATCTGGATTGTGGTGAGGGAACAGAGAAAAAAGCTCATTTAGGACCTGCACTTACGAAGGGGGTAGGCAGCTGTATATCAGGAAGTAAACCTTCTGAGAATAAAAACAGCTGGAGCTTGCTAAGGTAATTACACAGGGGAAAGGATAATGTACTGGGAACTCCTCAGAAGAATCTGATTTGTGGTAGGGCAGAGAGATAAAAGCTCATTTAGGAACGACATGAACATGCTGCGTAGGTAGCTGTTTATCAGTAAATATCTCCACTGAGATTAAGAAAAGCAGTAGCTTAATAAATTAAGTACTTCCTGGTATGGTTACTGTACTGGTAACTCCCCAAAAGAATCTGGATTCTGGTGAGGTAACAGAGAAAAAAGCTCATTTAGTACCTGCACTTACGAAGGGGGTAGGCAGCTGTATATCAGGGAGTAAACCTTCTGAGAATAAAAACAGCTGGAGCTTGTTAAGGTAAGTACACAGGGAAAAGGATAATGTACTGGGAACTCCTCAGAAGAATCTGATTTGTGGTGAGGGCAGAGAGATAAAAGCTCATTTAGGAACGACATGAACATGCTGCGTAGGTAGCTGTTTATCAGTAAATATCTCCACTGAGATTAAGAAAAGCAGTAGCTTAATAAATTAAGTACTTCCTGGTATGGTTACTGTACTGGTAACTCCCCAAAAGAATCTGGATTGTGGTGGAGGGAACAGAGAAAAAAGCTCATTTAGGACCTGCACTTACGAAGGGGGTAGGCAGCTGTATATCAGGGAGTAAACCTTCTGAGAATAAAAACAGCTGGAGCTTGTTAAGGTAACTACACAGGGAAAAGGATAATGTACTGGGAACTCCTCAGAAGAATCTGATTTTTGGTGAGGGCAGAGAGATAAAAGCTCATTTAGGAACGACATGAACATGCTGCGTAGATAGCTGTTTATCAGTAAATATCTCCACTGAGATTAAGAAAAGCAGTAGCTTAATAAATTAAGTACTTCCTGGTATGGTTACTGTACTGGTAACTCTCCAAAGAATCTGGATTGTGTTGAGGGAACAGAGAAAAAAGCTCATTTAGGACCTGCACTTACGAAGGGGGTAGGCAGCTGTATATCAGGGAGTAAACCTTCTGAGAACAAAAACAGCTGGAGCTTGCTAAGGTAATTACACAGGGGAAAGGATAATGTACTGGGAACTCCTCAGAAGAATCTGATTTGTGGAGAGGGCAGAGAGATAAAAGCTCATTTAGGAACGACATGAACATGCTGCGTAGGTAGCTGTTTATCAGTAAATATCTCCACTGAGATTAAGAAAAGCAGTAGCTTAATAAATTAAGTACTTCCTGGTATGGTTACTGTAATGGTAACTCTCCAAAAGAATCTGGATTGTGGTGAGGGAACAGAGAAAAAAGCTCATTTAGGACCTGCACTTACGAAGGGGGTAGGCAGCTGTATATCATTGAGTAAACCTTCTGAGAATAAAAACAGCTAGAGCTTGCTAAGGTAATTACACAGGGGAAAGGATAATGTACTGGGAACTCCTCAGAAGAATCTGATTTGTGGTGAGGGCAGAGAGATAAAAGCTCATTTAGGAACGACATGAACATGCTGCGTAGGTAGCTGTTTATCAGTAAATATCTCCACTGAGATTAAGAAAAGCAGTAGCTTAATAAATTAAGTACTTCCTGGTATGGTTACTGTACTGGTAACTCCCCAAAAGAATCTGGATTCTGGTGAGGGTAACAGAGAAAAAAGCTCATTTAGTACCTGCACTTACGAAGGGGGTAGGCAGCTGTATATCAGGGAGTAAACCTTCTGAGAATAAAAACAGCTGGAGCTTGTTAAGGTAAGTACACAGGGAAAAGGATAATGTACTGGGAACTCCTCAGAAGAATCTGATTTGTGGTGAGGGCAGAGAGATAAAAGCCCATTTAGGAACGACATGAACATGCTGCGTAGGTAGCTGTTTATCAGTAAATATCTCCACTGAGATTAAGAAAAGCAGTAGCTTAATAAATTAAGTACTTCCTGGTATGGTTACTGTACTGGTAACTCCCCAAAAGAATCTGGATTGTGGTGAGGGAACAGAGAAAAAAGCTCATTAGGACCTGCACTTACGAAGGGGGTAGGCAGCTGTATATCAGGGAGTAAACCTTCTGAGAATAAAAACAGCTGGAGCTTGTTAAGGTAACTACACAGGGAAAAGGATAATGTACTGGGAACTCCTCAGAAGAATCTGATTTTTGGTGAGGGCAGAGAGATAAAAGCTCATTTAGGAACGACATGAACATGCTGCGTAGATAGCTGTTTATCAGTAAATATCTCCACTGAGATTAAGAAAAGCAGTAGCTTAATAAATTAAGTACTTCCTGGTATGGTTACTGTACTGGTAACTCTCCAAAAGAATCTGGATTGTGTTGAGGGAACAGAGAAAAAAGCTCATTTAGGACCTGCACTTACGAAGGGGGTAGGCAGCTGTATATCAGGGAGTAAACCTTCTGAGAACAAAAACAGCTGGAGCTTGCTAAGGTAATTACACAGGGGAAAGGATAATGTACTGGAACTCCTCAGAAGAATCTGATTTGTGGAGAGGGCAGAGAGATAAAAGCTCATTTAGGAACGACATGAACATGCTGCGTAGGTAGCTGTTTATCAGTAAATATCTCCACTGAGATTAAGAAAAGCAGTAGCTTAATAAATTAAGTACTTCCTGGTATGGTTACTGTAATGGTAACTCTCCAAAAAAATCTGGATTGTGGTGAGGGAACAGAGAAAAAAGCTCATTTAGGACCTGCACTTACGAAGGGGGTAGGCAGCTGTATATCATTGAGTAAACCTTCTGAGAATAAAAACAGCTAGAGCTTGCTAAGGTAATTACACAGGGGAAAGGATAATGTACTGGGAACTCCTCAGAAGAATCTGATTTGTGGTGAGGGCAGAGAGATAAAAGCTCATTTAGGAACGACATGAACATGCTGCGTAGGTAGCTGTTTATCAGTAAATATCTCCACTGAGATTAAGAAAAGCAGTAGCTTAATAAATTAAGTACTTCTTGGTATGGTTACTGTACTGGTAACTCCCTAAAAGAATCGGGATTGTGGTGAGGGAACAGAGAAATAAGCTCATTTAGAACCTGCACTTACGAAGTGGGTAGGCTGCGGTATATCAGGGAGTAAACCTTCTGAGAATAAAAACAGCTGGAGCTTGTTAAGGTAATTACACAGGGGAAAGTATAATGTACTGGGAACTCCTCAGAAGAATCTGATTTGTGGTGAGGGCAGAGAGATAAAAGCTCATTTAGGAACGACATGAACATGCTGCGTAGGTAGCTGTTTATCAGTAAATGTCTCCACTGAGATTAAGAAAAGCAGTAGCTTAATAAATTAAGTACTTCCTGGTATGGTTACTGTACTGGTAACTCCCCAAAAGAATCTGGATTGTGGTGAGGGAACAGAGAAAAAAGCTCATTTAGGACCTGCACTTACGAAGGGGGTAGGCAGCTGTATATCAGGAAGTAAACCTTCTGAGAATAAAAACAGCTGGAGCTTGCTAAGGTAATTACACAGGGGAAAGGATAATGTACTGGGAACTCCTCAGAAGAATCTGATTTGTGGTAGGGCAGAGAGATAAAAGCTCATTTAGGAACGACATGAACATGCTGCGTAGGTAGCTGTTTATCAGTAAATATCTCCACTGAGATTAAGAAAAGCAGTAGCTTAATAAATTAAGTACTTCCTGGTATGGTTACTGTACTGGTAACTCCCCAAAAGAATCTGGATTCTGGTGAGGTAACAGAGAAAAAAGCTCATTTAGTACCTGCACTTACGAAGGGGGTAGGCAGCTGTATATCAGGGAGTAAACCTTCTGAGAATAAAAACAGCTGGAGCTTGTTAAGGTAAGTACACAGGGAAAAGGATAATGTACTGGGAACTCCTCAGAAGAATCTGATTTGTGGTGAGGGCAGAGAGATAAAAGCTCATTTAGGAACGACATGAACATGCTGCGTAGGTAGCTGTTTATCAGTAAATATCTCCACTGAGATTAAGAAAAGCAGTAGCTTAATAAATTAAGTACTTCCTGGTATGGTTACTGTACTGGTAACTCCCCAAAAGAATCTGGATTGTGGTGAGGGAACAGAGAAAAAAGCTCATTTAGGACCTGCACTTACGAAGGGGGTAGGCAGCTGTATATCAGGGAGTAAACCTTCTGAGAATAAAAACAGGTGGAGCTTGTTAAGGTAACTACACAGGGAAAAGGATAATGTACTGGGAACTCCTCAGAAGAATCTGATTTTTGGTGAGGGCAGAGAGATAAAAGCTCATTTAGGAACGACATGAACATGCTGCGTAGATAGCTGTTTATCAGTAAATATCTCCACTGAGATTAAGAAAAGCAGTAGCTTAATAAATTAAGTACTTCCTGGTATGGTTACTGTACTGGTAACTCTCCAAAAGAATCTGGATTGTGTTGAGGGAACAGAGAAAAAAGCTCATTTAGGACCTGCACTTACGAAGGGGGTAGGCAGCTGTATATCAGGGAGTAAACCTTCTGAGAACAAAAACAGCTGGAGCTTGCTAAGGTAATTACACAGGGGAAAGGATAATGTACTGGGAACTCCTCAGAAGAATCTGATTTGTGGAGAGGGCAGAGAGATAAAAGCTCATTTAGGAACGACATGAACATGCTGCGTAGGTAGCTGTTTATCAGTAAATATCTCCACTGAGATTAAGAAAAGCAGTAGCTTAATAAATTAAGTACTTCCTGGTATGGTTACTGTACTGGTAACTCTCCAAAAGAATCTGGATTGTGTTGAGGGAACAGAGAAAAAAGCTCATTTAGGACCTGCACTTACGAAGGGGGTAGGCAGCTGTATATCAGGGAGTAAACCTTCTGAGAACAAAAACAGCTGGAGCTTGCTAAGGTAATTACACAGGGGAAAGGATAATGTACTGGGAACTCCTCAGAAGAATCTGATTTGTGGAGAGGGCAGAGAGATAAAAGCTCATTTAGGAACGACATGAACATGCTGCGTAGGTAGCTGTTTATCAGTAAATATCTCCACTGAGATTAAGAAAAGCAGTAGCTTAATAAATTAAGTACTTCCTGGTATGGTTACTGTAATGGTAACTCTCCAAAAGAATCTGGATTGTGGTGAGGGAACAGAGAAAAAAGCTCATTTAGGACCTGCACTTACGAAGGGGGTAGGCAGCTGTATATCATTGAGTAAACCTTCTGAGAATAAAAACAGCTAGAGCTTGCTAAGGTAATTACACAGGGGAAAGGATAATGTACTGGGAACTCCTCAGAAGAATCTGATTTGTGGTGAGGGCAGAGAGATAAAAGCTCATTTAGGAACGACATGAACATGCTGCGTAGGTAGCTGTTTATCAGTAAATATCTCCACTGAGATTAAGAAAAGCAGTAGCTTAATAAATTAAGTACTTCCTGGTATGGTTACTGTACTGGTAACTCCCCAAAAGAATCTGGATTCTGGTGAGGTAACAGAGAAAAAAGCTCATTTAGTACCTGCACTTACGAAGGGGGTAGGCAGCTGTATATCAGGGAGTAAACCTTCTGAGAATAAAAACAGCTGGAGCTTGTTAAGGTAAGTACACAGGGAAAAGGATAATGTACTGGGAACTCCTCAGAAGAATCTGATTTGTGGTGAGGGCAGAGAGATAAAAGCTCATTTAGGAACGACATGAACATGCTGCGTAGGTAGCTGTTTATCAGTAAATATCTCCACTGAGATTAAGAAAAGCAGTAGCTTAATAAATTAAGTACTTCCTGGTATGGTTACTGTACTGGTAACTCCCCAAAAGAATCTGGATTGTGGTGAGGGAACAGAGAAAAAAGCTCATTTAGGACCTGCACTTACGAAGGGGGTAGGCAGCTGTATATCAGGGAGTAAACCTTCTGAGAATAAAAACAGCTGGAGCTTGTTAAGGTAACTACACAGGGGAAAAGGATAATGTACTGGGAACTCCTCAGAAGAATCTGATTTTTGGTGAGGGCAGAGAGATAAAAGCTCATTTAGGAACGACATGAACATGCTGCGTAGATAGCTGTTTATCAGTAAATATCTCCACTGAGATTAAGAAAAGCAGTAGCTTAATAAATTAAGTACTTCCTGGTATGGTTACTGTACTGGTAACTCTCCAAAAGAATCTGGATTGTGTTGAGGGAACAGAGAAAAAAGCTCATTTAGGACCTGCACTTACGAAGGGGGTAGGCAGCTGTATATCAGGGAGTAAACCTTCTGAGAACAAAAACAGCTGGAGCTTGCTAAGGTAATTACACAGGGGAAAGGATAATGTACTGGGAACTCCTCAGAAGAATCTGATTTGTGGAGAGGGCAGAGAGATAAAAGCTCATTTAGGAACGACATGAACATGCTGCGTAGGTAGCTGTTTATCAGTAAATATCTCCACTGAGATTAAGAAAAGCAGTAGCTTAATAAATTAAGTACTTCCTGGTATGGTTACTGTAATGGTAACTCTCCAAAAAAATCTGGATTGTGGTGAGGGAACAGAGAAAAAAGCTCATTTAGGACCTGCACTTACGAAGGGGGTAGGCAGCTGTATATCATTGAGTAAACCTTCTGAGAATAAAAACAGCTAGAGCTTGCTAAGGTAATTACACAGGGGAAAGGATAATGTACTGGGAACTCCTCAGAAGAATCTGATTTGTGGTGAGGGCAGAGAGATAAAAGCTCATTTAGGAACGACATGAACATGCTGCGTAGGTAGCTGTTTATCAGTAAATATCTCCACTGAGATTAAGAAAAGCAGTAGCTTAATAAATTAAGTACTTCTTGGTATGGTTACTGTACTGGTAACTCCCTAAAAGAATCGGGATTGTGGTGAGGGAACAGAGAAATAAGCTCATTTAGAACCTGCACTTACGAAGTGGGTAGGCTGCGGTATATCAGGGAGTAAACCTTCTGAGAATAAAAACAGCTGGAGCTTGTTAAGGTAATTACACAGGGGAAAGTATAATGTACTGGGAACTCCTCAGAAGAATCTGATTTGTGGTGAGGGCAGAGAGATAAAAGCTCATTTAGGAACGACATGAACATGCTGCGTAGGTAGCTGTTTATCAGTAAATGTCTCCACTGAGATTAAGAAAAGCAGTAGCTTAATAAATTAAGTACTTCCTGGTATGGTTACTGTACTGGTAACTCCCCAAAAGAATCTGGATTGTGGTGAGGGAACAGAGAAAAAAGCTCATTTAGGACCTGCACTTACGAAGGGGGTAGGCAGCTGTATATCAGGAAGTAAACCTTCTGAGAATAAAAACAGCTGGAGCTTGCTAAGGTAATTACACAGGGGAAAGGATAATGTACTGGGAACTCCTCAGAAGAATCTGATTTGTGGTAGGGCAGAGAGATAAAAGCTCATTTAGGAACGACATGAACATGCTGCGTAGGTAGCTGTTTATCAGTAAATATCTCCACTGAGATTAAGAAAAGCAGTAGCTTAATAAATTAAGTACTTCCTGGTATGGTTACTGTACTGGTAACTCCCCAAAAGAATCTGGATTCTGGTGAGGTAACAGAGAAAAAAGCTCATTTAGTACCTGCACTTACGAAGGGGGTAGGCAGCTGTATATCAGGGAGTAAACCTTCTGAGAATAAAAACAGCTGGAGCTTGTTAAGGTAAGTACACAGGGAAAAGGATAATGTACTGGGAACTCCTCAGAAGAATCTGATTTGTGGTGAGGGCAGAGAGATAAAAGCTCATTTAGGAACGACATGAACATGCTGCGTAGGTAGCTGTTTATCAGTAAATATCTCCACTGAGATTAAGAAAAGCAGTAGCTTAATAAATTAAGTACTTCCTGGTATGGTTACTGTACTGGTAACTCCCCAAAAGAATCTGGATTGTGGTGAGGGAACAGAGAAAAAAGCTCATTTAGGACCTGCACTTACGAAGGGGGTAGGCAGCTGTATATCAGGGAGTAAACCTTCTGAGAATAAAAACAGGTGGAGCTTGTTAAGGTAACTACACAGGGAAAAGGATAATGTACTGGGAACTCCTCAGAAGAATCTGATTTTTGGTGAGGGCAGAGAGATAAAAGCTCATTTAGGAACGACATGAACATGCTGCGTAGATAGCTGTTTATCAGTAAATATCTCCACTGAGATTAAGAAAAGCAGTAGCTTAATAAATTAAGTACTTCCTGGTATGGTTACTGTACTGGTAACTCTCCAAAAGAATCTGGATTGTGTTGAGGGAACAGAGAAAAAAGCTCATTTAGGACCTGCACTTACGAAGGGGGTAGGCAGCTGTATATCAGGGAGTAAACCTTCTGAGAACAAAAACAGCTGGAGCTTGCTAAGGTAATTACACAGGGGAAAGGATAATGTACTGGGAACTCCTCAGAAGAATCTGATTTGTGGAGAGGGCAGAGAGATAAAAGCTCATTTAGGAACGACATGAACATGCTGCGTAGGTAGCTGTTTATCAGTAAATATCTCCACTGAGATTAAGAAAAGCAGTAGCTTAATAAATTAAGTACTTCCTGGTATGGTTACTGTAATGGTAACTCTCCAAATGAATCTGGATTGTGGTGAGGGAACAGAGAAAAAAGCTCATTTAGGACCTGCACTTACGAAGGGGGTAGGCAGCTGTATATCATTGAGTAAACCTTCTGAGAATAAAAACAGCTAGAGCTTGCTAAGGTAATTACACAGGGGAAAGGATAATGTACTGGGAACTCCTCAGAAGAATCTGATTTGTGGTGAGGGCAGAGAGATAAAAGCTCATTTAGGAACGACATGAACATGCTGCGTAGGTAGCTGTTTATCAGTAAATATCTCCACTGAGATTAAGAAAAGCAGTAGCTTAATAAATTAAGTACTTCTTGGTATGGTTACTGTACTGGTAACTCCCTAAAAGAATCGGGATTGTGGTGAGGGAACAGAGAAATAAGCTCATTTAGGACCTGCACTTACGAAGGCGGTAGGCAGCTGTTTATCAGGGAGTAAACCTTCTGAGAATAAAAACAGCTGGAGCTTGTTAAGGTAATTACACAGGGGAAAGGATAATGTACTGGGAACTCCTCAGAAGAATCTGATTTGTGGTGAGGGCAGAGAGATAAAAGCTCATTTAGGAACGACATGAACATGCTGCGTAGGTAGCTGTTTATCAGTAAATATCTCCACTGAGATTAAGAAAAGCTGTAGCTTAATAAATTAAGTACTTCCTGGTATGGTTACTGTACTGGAAACTCCCCAAAAGAATGTGGATTGTGGTGAGGGAACAGAGAAAAAAGCTCATTTAGGACCTGCCCTTACGAAGGGGGTAGGCAGCTGTATATCAGGGAGTAAACCTTCTGAGAATAAACACAGCTGGAGCTTGTTAAGGTAATTACTAGGGGAAAGGATAATGTACTGGGAACTCCTCAGAAGAATCTGATTTGTGGTGAGGGCAAAGAGATAAAAGCTCATTTAGGAACGACATGAACATGCTGCCTAGGTAGCTGTTTATCAGTAAATATCTGCACTGAGATTGAGAAAAGCAGTAGCTTAATAAATTAAGTACTTCCTGGTATGGTTACTGTACTGGTAACTCCCCAAAAGAATCTGGATTGTGGTGAGGGAACAGAGAAAAAAGCTCATTTAGGACCTGCACTTACGAAGGGGGTAGGCAGCTGTATATCAGGGAGTAAACCTTCTGAGAATAAAAACAGCTGGAGCTTGTTAATGTAATTACACAGGGGAAAGGATAATGTACTGGGAACTCCTCAGAAGAATCTGATTTGTGGAGAGTGAAGAGAGATAAAAGCTCATTTAGGAACGACATGAACATTCTGCGTAGGTAGCTGTTTATCAGTAAATATCTCCACTGAGATTAAGAAAAGCAGTAGCTTAATAAATTAAGTACATCCTGGTATGGTTACTGTACTGGTAACTCCCCAAAAGAATCTGGATTGTGGTTAGTGAACAGAGAAAAATGCTCATTTAGGACCTGCACTTACGAAGGGGGTAGGCAGCTGTATATCAGGGAGTAAACCTTCTGAGAATAAAAACAGCTGGAGCTTGCTAAGGTAATTACACAGGGGAAAGGATAATGTACTGGGAACTCCTCTGAAGAATCTGATTTGTGGTGAGGGCAGAGAGATAAAAGCTCATTTAGGAACGACATGAACATGCTGCGTAGGTAGCTGTTTATCAGTAAATATCTCCACTGAGATTAAGAAAAGCAGTAGCTTAATAAATTAAGTACTTCCTGGTATGGTTACTGTACTGGTAACTCCCCAAAAGAATCTGGATTGTGGTGAGGGAACAGAGAAAAAAGCTCATTTAGGACCTGCACTTACGAAGGGGGTAGGCAGCTGTATATCAGGGAGTAAACCTTCTGAGAACAAAAACAGCTGGAGCTTACTAAGGTAATTACACAGGGGAAAGGATAATGTACTGGGAACTCCTCAGAAGAATCTGATTTGTGGAGAGGGCAGAGAGATAAAAGCTCATTTAGGAACGACATGAACATGCTGCGTAGGTAGCTGTTTATCAGTAAATATGTCCACTGAGATTAAGAAAAGCAGTAGCTTAATAAATTAAGTACTTCCTGGTATGGTTACTGTACTGGTAACTCCCCAAAAGAATCTGGATTGTGGTGAGGGAACAGAGAAAAAAGCACATTTAGGACCTGCACTTACCAAGGGGGTAGGCAGCTGTATATCAGGGAGTAAACCTTCTGAGAATAAAAACAGCTGGAGCTTGTTAAGGTAATTACAAAGGGGAAAGGATAATGTACTGGGAACTCCTCAGAAGAATCTGATTTGTGGTGAGGGCAGAGAGATAAAAGCTCATTTAGGAACGACATGAACATGCTGCATAGGTAGCTGTTTATCAGTAAATATCTCCACTGAGATTAAGAAAAGCAGTAGCTTAATAAATTAAATACTTCCTGGTATGGTTACTATACTGGTAACGCCCCAAAAGAATCTGGATTGTGGTGAGGGAACAGAGAAATTAGCTCATTTAGCACCTGCACTTACGAAGGTTGTAGGCAGCTGTATATCAGGGAGTAAACCTTCTGAGAATAAAAACAGCTGGAGCTTGTTAAGGTAATTACACAGGGGAAAGGATAATGTACTGGGAACTCCTCAGAAGAATCTGATTTTTGGTGAGGGCTGAGAGATAAAAGCTCATTTAGGAACGACATGAACATGCTGCGTAGGTAGCTGTTTATCAGTAAATATCTCCACTGAGATTAAGAAAAGCAGTAGCTTAATAAATTAAGTACTTCCTGGTATGGTTACTGTACTGGTAACTCCCCAAAAGAATCTGGATTGTGGTGAGGGAACAGAGAAAAAAGCTCATTTAGGACCTGCACTTACGAAGGGGGTAGGCATCTGTATATCAGGAAGTAAACCTTCTGAGAATAAAAACAGCTGGAGCTTGCTAAGGTAATTACACAGGGGAAAGGATAATGTACTGGGAACTCCTCAGAAGAATCTGATTTGTGGTAGGGCAGAGAGATAAAAGCTCATTTAGGAACGACATGAACATGCTGCGTAGGTAGCTGTTTATCAGTAAATATCTCCACTGAGATTAAGAAAAGCAGTAGCTTAATAAATTAAGTACTTCCTGGTATGGTTACTGTACTGGTAACTCCCCAAAAGAATCTGGATTCTGGTGAGGTAACAGAGAAAAAAGCTCATTTAGTACCTGCACTTACGAAGGGCGTAGGCAGCTGTATATCAGGGAGTAAACCTTCTGAGAATAAAAACAGCTGGAGCTTGTTAAGGTAAGTACACAGGGAAAAGGATAATGTACTGGGAACTCCTCAGAAGAATCTGATTTGTGGTGAGGGCAGAGAGATAAAAGCTCATTTAGGAACGACATGAACATACTGCGTAGGTAGCTGTTTATCAGTAAATATCTCCACTGAGATTAAGAAAAGCAGTAGCTTAATAAATTAAGTACTTCCTGGTATGGTTACTGTACTGGTAACTCTCCAAAAGAATCTGGATTGTGTTGAGGGAACAGAGAAAAAAGCTCATTTAGGACCTGCACTTACGAAGGGGGTAGGCAGCTGTATATCATTGAGTAAACCTTCTGAGAACAAAAACAGCTGGAGCTTACTAAGTTAATTACACAGGGGAAAGGATAATGTACTGGGAACTCCTCAGAAGAATCTGATTTTGGGTGAGGGCAGAGAGATAAAAGCTCATTTAGGACCGACATGAACATGCTGCGTAGGTAGCTGTTTATCAGTAAGTATCTCCACTGAGATTAAGAAAAGCAGTAGCTTAATAAATTAAGTATTTCCTGGTATGGTTACTGTACTGGTAACTCCCCAAAAGAATCTGGATTGTGGTGAGGGAACAGAGAAAAAAGCTCATTTAGGACCTGCACTTACGAAGGGGGTAGGCAGCTGTATATCAGGGAGTAAAACTTCTGAGAATAAAAACAGCTGGAGCTTGTTAAGGTAATTACACAGGGGAAAGGATAGTGTACTGGGAACTCCTCAGAAGAATCTGATTTGTGGTGAGGGCAGAGAGATAAACGCTCATTTAGGAACGACATGAACATGTTGCGTAGGTAGCTGTTTATCAGTAAATATCTCCACTGAGATTAAGAAAAGCAGTAGCTTAATAAATTAAGTACTTCCTGGTATGGTTACTGTACTGGTAACTCCCCAAAAGAATCTGGATTGTGGTGAGGGAACAGTGAAAAAAGCTCATTTAAGACCTGCACTTACGAAGGGGGTAGGCAGCTGTATATCAGGGAGTAAACCTTCTGAGAATAAAAACAGCTGGAGCTTGTTAAGGTAATTACACAGGGGAAAGGATAATGTACTGGGAACTCCTCAGAAGAATCTGATTTGTGGTGAGGGCAGAGAGATAAAAGCTCATTTAGGAACGACATGAACATGCTGCATAGGTAGCCGTTTATCAGTAAATATCTCCACTGTGATTAAGAAAAGCAGTAGCTTAATTAATTAAGTACTTCCTGGTATGGTAACTGTACTGGTAACTCCCCAAAAGAATCTGGATTGTGGTGAGGGAACAGAGAAAAAAGCTCATTTAGGACCTGCCCTTACGAAGGGGGTAGGCAGCTGTATATCAGGGAGTAAACCTTCTGAGAATAAACACAGCTGGAGCTTGTTAAGGTAATTACTAGGGGAAAGGATAATGTACTGGGAACTCCTCAGAAGAATCTGATTTGTGGTGAGGGCAGAGAGATAAAAGCTCATTTAGGAACGACATGAACATGCTGCCTAGGTAGCTGTTTATCAGTAAATATCTCCACTGAGATTAAGAAAAGCAGTAGCTTAATAAATTAAGTACGTCCTGGTATGGTTACTGTACTGGTAACTCCCCAAAAGAATCTGGATTGTGGTGAGAGAACAGAGAAAAAAGCTCCTTTAGGACCTGCACTTACGAAAGGGGTAGGCAGCTGTATATCAGGGAGTAAACCTTCTGAGAATAAAAACAGCTGGAGCTTGTTAAGGTAATTACACAAGGGAAAGGATAATGTACTGGGAACTCCTCAGAAGAATCTGATTTTTGGTGAGGGCTGAGAGATAAAAGCTCATTTAGGAACGACATGAACATGGTGCGTAGGTAGCTGTTTATCAGTAAATATCTCCACTGAGATTAAGAAAAGCAGTAGCTTAATAAATTAAGTACTTCCTGGTATGGTTACTGTACTCGTAACTCCCCAAAAGAATCTGGATTGTGGTGAGGGAACAGAGAAAAAGGCTCATTTAGAACCTGCACTTACGAAGGGGGTAGGCTGCGATATATCAGGGAGTAAACCTTCTGAGAATAAAAACAGCTGGAGCTTGTTAAGGTAATTACACACGGGAAAGGATAATGTACTGGGAACTCCTCAGAAGAATCTGATTTGTGGTGAGGGCAGAGAGATAAAAGCTCATTTAGGAACGACATGAACCTGCTGCATAGGTAGCTGTTTATCAGTAAATATCTCCACTGAGATTAAGAAAAGCAGTAGCTTAATAAATTAAGTACTTCCTGGTATGGTTACTGTACTGGTAACTCCCCAAAAGAATCTGGATTGTGGTGAGGGAACAGAGAAAAAAGCTCATTTAGGACCTGCACTTACGAAGGGGGTAGGCAGCTGTATATCAGGGAGTAAACCTTCTGAGAATAAAAACAGCTGGAGCTTGCTAAGGTAATTACACAGGGGAAAGGATAATGTACTGGGAACTCCTCAGAAGAATATGATTTGTGGTGAGTGCAGAGAGATAAAAGCTCATTTAGGAACGACATGAACATGCTGCGTAGGTAGCCGTTTATCAGTAAATATCTCCACTGAGATTAAGAAAAGCAGTAGCTTAATAAAGTAAGTACTTCCTGGTATGGTTACTGTACTGGTAACTCCCCAAAAGAATCTGGATTGTGGTGAGGGAACAGAGAAAAAAGCTCATTTAGGACCTGCACTTACGAAGGGGGTAGGCAGCTGTATATCAGGGAGTAAACCTTCTGAGAATAAAAACAGCTGGAGCTTGTTAAGGTAATTACACAGGGGAAAGGATAATGTACTGGGAACTCCTCAGAAGAATCTGATTTGTGGTGAGGGGAGAGAGATAAAAGCTCATTTAGGAACGACATGAACCTGCTGGGTAGGTAGCTGTTTATCAGTAAATATCTCCACTGAGATTAAGAAAAGCAGTAGCTTAATAAATTAAGTACTTCCTGGTATGGTTACTGTACTGGTAACTCCCCAAAAGAATCAGGATTGTGTTGAGGGAACAGAGAAAAAAGCTCATTTAGCACCTGCACTTACGAAGGTTGTAGGCAGCTGTATATCAGGGAGTAAACATTCTGAGAAGAAAAACAGCTGGAGCTTGTTAAGGTAATTACAGAGGGGAAAGGATAATGTACTGGGAACTCCTCAGAAGAATCTGGTTTGTGGTGAGGGCAGAGAGATAAAAGCTCATTTAGGAACGACATGAACATGCTGCGTAGGTAGCTGTTTATCAGTAAATATCTCCACTGAGATTAAGAAAAGCAGTAGCTTAATAAATTAAGTACTTCCTGGTATGGTTACTGTACTGGTAACTCCCAAAAAGAATCTGGATTGTGGTGAGGGAACAGAGAAAAAAGCTCATTTAGGACCTGCACTTACGAAGGGGGTAGGCAGCGGTATATCAGGGAGTAAACCTTCTGAGAATAAAAACAGCTGGAGCTTGTTAAGGTAATTACACAGGGGAAAGGATAATGTACTGGGAACTCCTCAGAAGAATCTGATTTGTGGTGAGGGCAGAGAGATAAAAGCTCATTTAGGAACGACATGAACATGCTGTGTAGGTAGCTGTTTATCAGTAAATATCTCCACTGAGATTAAGAAAAGCAGTAGCTTAATAAATTAAGTACTTCCTGGTATGGTTACTGTACTGGTAACTCTCCAAAAGAATCTGGATTGTGGTGAGGGAACAGAGAAAAAAGCTCATTTAGGACCTGCACTTACGAAGGGGGTAGGCAGCTGTATATCATTGAGTAAACCTTCAGAGAATAAAAACAGCTGGAGCTTGCTAAGGTAATTACACAGGGGAAAGGATAATGTACTGGGAACTCCTCAGAAGAATCTGATTTGTGGTGAGGGCAGAGAGATAAAAGCTCATTTAGGAACGACATGAACCTGCTGCGTAGGTAGCTGTTTATCAGTAAATATCTCCACTGAGATTAAGAAAAGCAGTAGCTTAATAAATTAAGTACTTCCTGGTATGGTTACTGTACTGGTAACTCCCCAAAAGAATCTGGATTGTGGTGAGGGAACAGAGAAAAAAGCTCATTTAGCACCTGCACTTACGAAGGGGGTAGGCAGCTGTATATCAGGGAGTAAACCTTCTGAGAATAAAAACAGCTGGAGCTTGTTAAGGTAACTACACAGGGAAAAGGATAATGTACTGGGAACTCCTCAGAAGAATCTGATTTTTGGTGAGGGCAGAGAGATAAAAGCTCATTTAGGAACGACATGAACATGCTGCGTAGATAGCTGTTTATCAGTAAATATCTCCACTGAGATTAAGAAAAGCAGTAGCTTAATAAATTAAGTACTTCCTGGTATGGTTACTGTACTGGTAACTCTCCAAAAGAATCTGGATTGTGTTGAGGGAACAGAGAAAAAAGCTCATTTAGGACCTGCACTTACGAAGGGGGTAGGCAGCTGTATATCAGGGAGTAAACCTTCTGAGAACAAAAACAGCTGGAGTTTGCTAAGGTAATTACACAGGGGAAAGGATAATGTACTGGGAACTCCTCAGAAGAATCTGATTTGTGGAGAGGGCAGAGAGATAAAAGCTCATTTAGGAACGACATGAACATGCTGCGTAGGTAGCTGTTTATCAGTAAATATCTCCACTGAGATTAAGAAAAGCAGTAGCTTAATAAATTAAGTACATCCTGGTATGGTTACTGTACTGGTAACTCCCCAAAAGAATCTGGATTGTGGTTAGGGAACAGAGAAAAATGCTCATTTAGGACCTGCACTTACGAAGGGGGTAGGCAGCTGTATATCAGGGAGTAAACCTTCTGAGAATAAAAACAGCTGGAGCTTGCTAAGGTAATTACACAGGGGAAAGGATAATGTACTGGGAACTCCTCTGAAGAATCTGATTTGTGGTGAGGGCAGAGAGATAAAAGCTCATTTAGGAACGACATGAACATGCTGCGTAGGTAGCTGTTTATCAGTAAATATCTCCACTGAGATTAAGAAAAGCAGTAGCTTAATAAATTAAGTACTTCCTGGTATGGTTACTGTACTGGTAACTCCCCAAAAGAATCTGGATTGTGGTGAGGGAACAGAGAAAAAAGCTCATTTAGGACCTGCACTTACGAAGGGGGTAGGCAGCTGTATATCAGGGAGTAAACCTTCTGAGAACAAAAACAGCTGGAGCTTACTAAGGTAATTACACAGGGGAAAGGATAATGTACTGGGAACTCCTCAGAAGAATCTGATTTGTGGAGAGGGCAGAGAGATAAAAGCTCATTTAGGAACGACATGAACATGCTGCGTAGGTAGCTGTTTATCAGTAAATATCTCCACTGAGATTAAGAAAAGCAGTAGCTTAATAAATTAAGTACTTCCTGGTATGGTTACTGTACTGGTACCTCCCCAAAAGAATCTGGATTGTGGTGAGGGAACAGAGAAAAAAGCACATTTAGGACCTGCACTTACCAAGGGGGTAGGCAGCTGTATATCAGGGAGTAAACCTTCTGAGAATAAAAACAGCTGGAGCTTGTTAAGGTAATTACAAAGGGGAAAGGATAATGTACTGGGAACTCCTCAGAAGAATCTGATTTGTGGTGAGGGCAGAGAGATAAAAGCTCATTTAGGAACGACATGAACATGCTGCATAGGTAGCTGTTTATCAGTAAATATCTCCACTGAGATTAAGAAAAGCAGTAGCTTAATAAATTAAGTACTTCCTGGTATGGTTACTGTACTGGTAACTCCCCAAAAGAATCTGGATTGTGGTGAGGGTACAGAGAAAAAAGCTCATTTAAGACCTGCACTTACGAAGGGGGTAGGCAGCTGTATATCAGGGAGTAAACCTTCTGAGAATAAAAACAGCTGGATCTTGTTAAGGTAATTACACAGGGGAAAGGATAATGTACTGGGAATTCCTCAGAAGAATCTGATTTGTGGTGAGGGCAGAGAGATAAAAGCTCATTTAGGAACGACATGAACATGCTGCATAGGTAGCCGTTTATCAGTAAATATCTCCACTGTGATTAAGAAAAGCAGTAGCTTAATTAATTAAGTACTTCCTGGTATGGTAACTGTACTGGTAACTCCCCAAAAGAATCTGGATTGTGGTGAGGGAACAGAGAAAAAAGCTCATTTAGGACCTGCCCTTACGAAGGGGGTAGGCAGCTGTATATCAGGGAGTAAACCTTCTGAGAATAAACACAGCTGGAGCTTGTTAAGGTAATTACTAGCGGAAAGGATAATGTACTGGGAACTCCTCAGAAGAATCTGATTTGTGGTGAGGGCAGAGAGATAAAAGCTCATTTAGGAACGACATGAACATGCTGCCTAGGTAGCTGTTTATCAGTAAATATCTCCACTGAGATTAAGAAAAGCAGTAGCTTAATAAATTAAGTACGTCCTGGTATGGTTACTGTACTGGTAACTCCCCAAAAGAATCTGGATTGTGGTGAGAGAACAGAGAAAAAAGCTCCTTTAGGACCTGCACTTACGAAAGGGGTAGGCAGCTGTATATCAGGGAGTAAACCTTCTGAGAATAAAAACAGCTGGAGCTTGTTAAGGTAATTACACAGGGGAAAGGATAATGTACTGGGAACTCCTCAGAAGAATCTGATTTGTGGTGAGGGCAGAGAGATAAAAGCTCATTTAGGAACGACATAAACATGCTGCGTAGGTAGCTGTTTATCAGTAAATATCTCCACTGAGATTAAGAAAAGCAGTAGCTTAATAAATTAAGTACTTCCTGGTATGGTTACTGTACTGGTAACTCCCCAAAAGAATCTGGATTGTGGTGAGGGAACAGAGAAAAAAGCACATTTAGGACCTGCACTTACCAAGGGGGTAGGCAGCTGTATATCAGGGAGTAAACCTTCTGAGAATAAAAACAGCTGCAGCTTGTTAAGGTAATTACAAAGGGGAAAGGATAATGTACTGGGAACTCCTCAGAAGAATCTGATTTGTGGTGAGGGCAGAGAGATAAAAGCTCATTTAGGAACGACATGAACATGCTGCGTAGGTAGCTGTTTATCAGTAAATATCTCCACTGAGATTAAGAAAAGCAGTAGCTTAATAAATTAAGTACTTCCTGGTATGGTTACTATACTGGTAACTCCCAAAAGAATCTGGATTGTGGTGAGGGAACATAGAAAATAGCTCATTTACCACCTGCACTTACGAAGTTTGTAGGCAGCTGTATATCAGGGAGTAAACCTTCTGAGAATAAAAACAGCTGGAGCTTTTTAAGGTAATTACACAGGGGAAAGGATAATGTACTGGGAACTCCTCAGAAGAATCTGATTTGTGGTGAGGGCTGAGAGATAAAAGCTCATTTAGGAACGACATGAACATGCTGCGTAGGTAGCTGTTTATCAGTAAATATCTCCACTGAGATTAAGAAAAGCAGTAGCTTAATAAATTAAGTACTTCCTGGTATGGTTACTGTACTCGTAACTCCCCAAAAGAATCTGGATTGTGGTGAGGTAACAGAGAAAAAAGCTCATTTAGAACCTGCACTTACGAAGGGGGTAGGCAGCGGTATATCAGGGAGTAAACCTTCTGAGAATAAAAACAGCTGGAGCTTGTTAAGGTAATTACACAGGGGAAAGGATAATGTACTGGGAACTCCTCAGAAGAATCTGATTGTGGTGAGGGCAGAGAGAAAAAAGCTCATTTAGGAACGACATGAACATGCTGCGTAGGTAGCTGTTTATCAGTAAATATCTCCACTGAGATTAAGAAAAGCAGTAGCTTAATAAATTAAGTACTTCCTGGTATGGTTACTGTACTGGTAACTCCCCAAAAGAATCTGGACTGTGGTGAGGGAACAGAGAAAAAAGCTCCTTTAGGACCTGCACTTACGAAGGGGGTAGGCAGCTGTATATCAGGGAGTAAACCTTCTGAGAATAAAAACAGCTGGAGCTTGTTAAGGTAATTACACAGGGGAAAGGATAATGTACTGGGAACTCCTCAGAAGAATCTGATTTGTGGTGAGGGCAGAGAGATAAAAGCTCATTTAGGAACGACATAAACATGCTGCGTAGGTATCTGTTTATCAGTAAATATCTCCACTGAGATTAAGAAAAGCAGTAGCTTAATAAATTAAGTACTTCCTGGTATGGTTACTGTACTGGTAACTCCCCAAAAGAATCTGGATTGTGGTGAGGGAACAGAGAAAAAAGCTCATTTAGGACCTGCACTTACGAAGGGGGTAGGCAACTGTATATCAGGGAGTAAACCTTCTGAGAATAAAAACAGCTGGAGCTTGTTAAGGTAATTACACAGGGGAAAGGATAATGTACTGGGATCTCCTCAGAAGAATCTGATTTGTGGTGAGGGCAGAGAGATAAAAGCTCATTTAGGAACGACATAAACATGCTGCGTAGGTAGCTGTTTATCAGTAAATATCTCCACTGAGATTAAGAAAAGCAGTAGCTTAATAAATTAAGTACTTCCTGGTATGGTTACTGTACTGGTAACTCCCCAAAAGAATCTGGATTGTGGTGAGGAAACAGAGAAAAAAGCACATTTAGGACCTGCACTTACCAAGGGGGTAGGCAGCTGTATATCAGGGAGTAAACCTTCTGAGAATAAAAACAGCTGGAGCTTGTTAAGGTAATTACAAAGGGGAAAGGATAATGTACTGGGAACTCCTCAGAAGAATCTGATTTGTGGTGAGGGCAGAGAGATAAAAGCTCATTTAGGAACGACATGAACATGCTGCGTAGGTAGCTGTTTATCAGTAAATATCTCCACTGAGATTAAGAAAAGCAGTAGCTTAATAAATTAAGTACTTCCTGGTATGGTTACTATACTGGTAACTCCCCAAAAGAATCTGGATTGTGGTGAGGGAACAGAGAAATAAGCTCATTTAGCACCTGCACTTACGAAGGTTGTAGGCAGCTGTATATCAGGGAGTAAACCTTCTGAGAATAAAAACAGCTGGATCTTGTTAAGGTAATTACACAGGGGAAAGGATAATGTACTGGGAACTCCTCAGAAGAATCTGATTTTTGGTGAGGGCTGAGAGATAAAAGCTCATTTAGGAACGACATGAATATGCTGCGTAGGTAGCTGTTTATCAGTAAATATGTCCACTGAGATTAAGAAAAGCAGTAGCTTAATAAATTAAGTACTTCCTGGTATGGTTACTGTACTGGTAACTCCCCAAAAGAATCTGGATTGTGGTGAGGGAACAGAGAAAAAAGCTCCTTTAGGACCTGCACTTACGAAAGGGGTAGGCAGCTGTATATCAGGGAGTAAACCTTCTGAGAATAAAAACAGCTGGAGCTTGTTAAGGTAATTACACAGGGGAAAGGATAATGTACTGGGAAATCCTCAGAAGAATCTGATTTGTGGTGAGGGCAGAGAGATAAAAGCTCATTTAGGAACGACATGAACATGCTGCGTAGGTAGCTGTTTATCAGTAAATATCTCCACTGAGATTAAGAAAAGCAGTAGCTTAATAAATTAAGTACTTCCTGGTATGGTTACTGTACTGGTAACTCCCCAAAAGAATCTGGATTGTGGTGAGGGAACAGAGAAAAAAGCTCATTTAGGACCTGCACTTACCAAGGGGGTAGGCAGCTGTATATCAGGGAGTAAACCTTCTGAGAATAAAAACAGCTGCAGCTTGTTAAGGTAATTACAAAGGGGAAAGGATAATGTACTGGGAACTCCTCAGAAGAATCTGATTTGTGGTGAGGGCAGAGAGATAAAAGCTCATTTAGGAACGACATGAACATGCTGCGTAGGTAGCTGTTTATCAGTAAATATCTCCACTGAGATTAAGAAAAGCAGTAGCTTAATAAATTAAGTACTTCCTGGTATGGTTACTATACTGGTAACTCCCAAAAGAATCTGGATTGTGGTGAGGGAACATAGAAAATAGCTCATTTACCACCTGCACTTACGAAGTTTGTAGGCAGCTGTATATCAGGGAGTAAACCTTCTGAGAATAAAAACAGCTGGAGCTTTTTAAGGTAATTACACAGGGGAAAGGATAATGTACTGGGAACTCCTCAGAAGAATCTGATTTGTGGTGAGGGCTGAGAGATAAAAGCTCATTTAGGAACGACATGAACATGCTGCGTAGGTAGCTGTTTATCAGTAAATATCTCCACTGAGATTAAGAAAAGCAGTAGCTTAATAAATTAAGTACTTCCTGGTATGGTTACTGTACTCGTAACTCCCCAAAAGAATCTGGATTGTGGTGAGGTAACAGAGAAAAAAGCTCATTTAGAACCTGCACTTACGAAGGGGGTAGGCAGCGGTATATCAGGGAGTAAACCTTCTGAGAATAAAAACAGCTGGAGCTTGTTAAGGTAATTACACAGGGGAAAGGATAATGTACTGGGAACTCCTCAGAAGAATCTGATTGTGGTGAGGGCAGAGAGAAAAAAGCTCATTTAGGAACGACATGAACATGCTGCGTAGGTAGCTGTTTATCAGTAAATATCTCCACTGAGATTAAGAAAAGCAGTAGCTTAATAAATTAAGTACTTCCTGGTATGGTTACTGTACTGGTAACTCCCCAAAAGAATCTGGACTGTGGTGAGGGAACAGAGAAAAAAGCTCCTTTAGGACCTGCACTTACGAAGGGGGTAGGCAGCTGTATATCAGGGAGTAAACCTTCTGAGAATAAAAACAGCTGGAGCTTGTTAAGGTAATTACACAGGGGAAAGGATAATGTACTGGGAACTCCTCAGAAGAATCTGATTTGTGGTGAGGGCAGAGAGATAAAAGCTCATTTAGGAACGACATAAACATGCTGCGTAGGTATCTGTTTATCAGTAAATATCTCCACTGAGATTAAGAAAAGCAGTAGCTTAATAAATTAAGTACTTCCTGGTATGGTTACTGTACTGGTAACTCCCCAAAAGAATCTGGATTGTGGTGAGGGAACAGAGAAAAAAGCTCATTTAGGACCTGCACTTACGAAGGGGGTAGGCAACTGTATATCAGGGAGTAAACCTTCTGAGAATAAAAACAGCTGGAGCTTGTTAAGGTAATTACACAGGGGAAAGGATAATGTACTGGGAACTCCTCAGAAGAATCTGATTTGTGGTGAGGGCAGAGAGATAAAAGCTCATTTAGGAACGACATAAACATGCTGCGTAGGTAGCTGTTTATCAGTAAATATCTCCACTGAGATTAAGAAAAGCAGTAGCTTAATAAATTAAGTACTTCCTGGTATGGTTACTGTACTGGTAACTCCCCAAAAGAATCTGGATTGTGGTGAGGAAACAGAGAAAAAAGCACATTTAGGACCTGCACTTACCAAGGGGGTAGGCAGCTGTATATCAGGGAGTAAACCTTCTGAGAATAAAAACAGCTGGAGCTTGTTAAGGTAATTACAAAGGGGAAAGGATAATGTACTGGGAACTCCTCAGAAGAATCTGATTTGTGGTGAGGGCAGAGAGATAAAAGCTCATTTAGGAACGACATGAACATGCTGCGTAGGTAGCTGTTTATCAGTAAATATCTCCACTGAGATTAAGAAAAGCAGTAGCTTAATAAATTAAGTACTTCCTGGTATGGTTACTATACTGGTAACTCCCCAAAAGAATCTGGATTGTGGTGAGGGAACAGAGAAATAAGCTCATTTAGCACCTGCACTTACGAAGGTTGTAGGCAGCTGTATATCAGGGAGTAAACCTTCTGAGAATAAAAACAGCTGGATCTTGTTAAGGTAATTACACAGGGGAAAGGATAATGTACTGGGAACTCCTCAGAAGAATCTGATTTTTGGTGAGGGCTGAGAGATAAAAGCTCATTTAGGAACGACATGAATATGCTGCGTAGGTAGCTGTTTATCAGTAAATATGTCCACTGAGATTAAGAAAAGCAGTAGCTTAATAAATTAAGTACTTCCTGGTATGGTTACTGTACTGGTAACTCCCCAAAAGAATCTGGATTGTGGTGAGGGAACAGAGAAAAAAGCTCCTTTAGGACCTGCACTTACGAAAGGGGTAGGCAGCTGTATATCAGGGAGTAAACCTTCTGAGAATAAAAACAGCTGGAGCTTGTTAAGGTAATTACACAGGGGAAAGGATAATGTACTGGGAAATCCTCAGAAGAATCTGATTTGTGGTGAGGGCAGAGAGATAAAAGCTCATTTAGGAACGACATGAACATGCTGCGTAGGTAGCTGTTTATCAGTAAATATCTCCACTGAGATTAAGAAAAGCAGTAGCTTAATAAATTAAGTACTTCCTGGTATGGTTACTGTACTGGTAACTCCCCAAAAGAATCTGGATTGTGGTGAGGGAACAGAGAAAAAAGCTCATTTAGGACCTGCAATTACGAAGGGGGTAGGCAGCTGTATATCAGGGAGTAAACCTTCTGAGAATAAAAAAGCTGGAGCTTGTTAAGGTAATTACACAGGGAAAGGATAATGTACTGGGAACTCCTCAGAAGAATCTGATTTGTGGTGAGGGCAGAGAGATAAATGCTCATTTAGGAACGACATGAACATGCTGCGTAGGTAGCTGTTTATCAGTAAATATGTCCACTGAGATTAAGAAAAGCAGTAGCTTAATAAATTAAGTACTTCCTGGTATGGTTACTGTACTGGTAACTCCCCAAAAGAATCTGGATTGTGGTGAGGGAACAGAGAAAAAAGCTCATTTAGGACCTGCACTTACGAAGGGGGTAGGCAGCTGTATATCAGGGAGTAAACCTTCTGAGAATAAAAACAGCTGGAGCTTGTTAAGGTAATTACACAGGGGAAAGGATAATGTACTGGGAACTCCTCAGAAGAATCTGATTTGTGGTGAGGGCAGAGAGATAAAAGCTCATTTAGGAACGACATAAACATGCTGCGTAGGTAGCTGTTTATCAGTAAATATCTCCACTGAGATTAAGAAAAGCAGTAGCTTAATAAATTAAGTACTTCCTGGTATGGTTACTGTACTGGTAACTCCCCAAAAGAATCTGGATTGTGGTGAGGGAACAGAGAAAAAAGCTCATTTAGAACCTGCACTTACGAAGGGGGTAGGCAGCTGTATATCATTGAGTAAACGTTCTGAGAATAAAAACAGCTGGAGCTTGCTAAGGTAATTACACAGGGGAAAGGATAATGTACTGGGAACTCCTCAGAAGAATCTGATTTGTGGTGAGGGCAGAGAGATAAAAGCTCATTTAGGAACGACATGAACATGCTGCGTAGGTAGCTGTTTATCAGTAAATATCTCCACTGAGATTAAGAAAAGCAGTAGCTTAATAAATTAAGTACTTCCTGGTATGGTTACTGTACTGGTAACTCCCCAAAAGAATCTGGATTGTGGTGAGGGAACAGAGAAAAAAGCTCATTTAGGACCTGCACTTACGAAGGGGGTAGGCAGCTGTATATCAGGGAGTAAACCTTCTGAGAACAAAAACAGCTGGAGCTTACTAAGGTAATTACACAGGGGAAAGGATAATGTACTGGGAACTCCTCAGAAGAATCTGATTTGTGGAGAGGGCAGAGAGATAAAAGCTCATTTAGGAACGACATGAACATGCTGCGTAGGTAGCTGTTTATCAGTAAATATCTCCACTGAGATTAAGAAAAGCAGTAGCTTAATAAATTAAGTACTTCCTGGTATGGTTACTGTACTGGTAACTCCCCAAAAGAATCTGGATTGTGGTGAGGGAACAGAGAAAAAAGCACATTTAGGACCTGCACTTACCAAGGGGGTAGGCAGCTGTATATCAGGGAGTAAACCTTCTGAGAATAAAAACAGGTGGAGCTTGTTAAGGTAATTACAAAGGGGAAAGGATAATGTACTGGGAACTCCTCAGAAGAATCTGATTTGTGGTGAGGGCAGAGAGATAAAAGCTCATTTAGGAACGACATGAACATGCTGCGTAGGTAGCTGTTTATCAGTAAATATCTCCACTGAGATTAAGAAAAGCAGTAGCTTAATAAATTAAGTACTTCCTGGTATGGTTACTATACTGGTAACTCCCCAAAAGAATCTGGATTGTGGTGAGGGAACAGAGAAATAAGCTCATTTAGCACCTGCACTTACGAAGGTTGTAGGCAGCTGTATATCAGGGAGTAAACCTTCTGAGAATAAAAACAGCTGGATCTTGTTAAGGTAATTACACAGGGGAAAGGATAATGTACTGGGAACTCCTCAGAAGAATCTGATTTTTGGTGAGGGCTGAGAGATAAAAGCTCATTTAGGAACGACATGAATATGCTGCGTAGGTAGCTGTTTATCAGTAAATATGTCCACTGAGATTAAGAAAAGCAGTAGCTTAATAAATTAAGTACTTCCTGGTATGGTTACTGTACTGGTAACTCCCCAAAAGAATCTGGATTGTGGTGAGGGAACAGAGAAAAAAGCTCCTTTAGGACCTGCACTTACGAAAGGGGTAGGCAGCTGTATATCAGGGAGTAAACCTTCTGAGAATAAAAACAGCTGGAGCTTGTTAAGGTAATTACACAGGGGAAAGGATAATGTACTGGGAAATCCTCAGAAGAATCTGATTTGTGGTGAGGGCAGAGAGATAAAAGCTCATTTAGGAACGACATGAACATGCTGCGTAGGTAGCTGTTTATCAGTAAATATCTCCACTGAGATTAAGAAAAGCAGTAGCTTAATAAATTAAGTACTTCCTGGTATGGTTACTGTACTGGTAACTCCCCAAAAGAATCTGGATTGTGGTGAGGGAACAGAGAAAAAAGCTCATTTAGGACCTGCAATTACGAAGGGGGTAGGCAGCTGTATATCAGGGAGTAAACCTTCTGAGAATAAAAAAGCTGGAGCTTGTTAAGGTAATTACACAGGGGAAAGGATAATGTACTGGGAACTCCTCAGAAGAATCTGATTTGTGGTGAGGGCAGAGAGATAAATGCTCATTTAGGAACGACATGAACATGCTGCGTAGGTAGCTGTTTATCAGTAAATATGTCCACTGAGATTAAGAAAAGCAGTAGCTTAATAAATTAAGTACTTCCTGGTATGGTTACTGTACTGGTAACTCCCCAAAAGAATCTGGATTGTGGTGAGGGAACAGAGAAAAAAGCTCATTTAGGACCTGCACTTACGAAGGGGGTAGGCAGCTGTATATCAGGGAGTAAACCTTCTGAGAATAAAAACAGCTGGAGCTTGTTAAGGTAATTACACAGGGGAAAGGATAATGTACTGGGAACTCCTCAGAAGAATCTGATTTGTGGTGAGGGCAGAGAGATAAAAGCTCATTTAGGAACGACATAAACATGCTGCGTAGGTAGCTGTTTATCAGTAAATATCTCCACTGAGATTAAGAAAAGCAGTAGCTTAATAAATTAAGTACTTCCTGGTATGGTTACTGTACTGGTAACTCCCCAAAAGAATCTGGATTGTGGTGAGGGAACAGAGAAAAAAGCTCATTTAGAACCTGCACTTACGAAGGGGGTAGGCAGCTGTATATCATTGAGTAAACGTTCTGAGAATAAAAACAGCTGGAGCTTGCTAAGGTAATTACACAGGGGAAAGGATAATGTACTGGGAACTCCTCAGAAGAATCTGATTTGTGGTGAGGGCAGAGAGATAAAAGCTCATTTAAGAACGACATGAACATGCTGCGTAGGTAGCTGTTTATCAGTAAATATCTCCACTGAGATTAAGAAAAGCAGTAGCTTAATAAATTAAGTACTTCCTGGTATGGTTACTGTACTGGTAACTCCCCAAAAGAATCTGGATTGTGGTGAGGGAACAGAGAAAAAAGCTCATTTAGGACCTGCACTTACGAAGGGGGTAGGCAGCTGTATATCAGGGAGTAAACCTTCTGAGAACAAAAACAGCTGGAGCTTACTAAGGTAATTACACAGGGGAAAGGATAATGTACTGGGAACTCCTCAGAAGAATCTGATTTGTGGAGAGGGCAGAGAGATAAAAGCTCATTTAGGAACGACATGAACATGCTGCGTAGGTAGCTGTTTATCAGTAAATATCTCCACTGAGATTAAGAAAAGCAGTAGCTTAATAAATTAAGTACTTCCTGGTATGGTTACTGTACTGGTAACTCCCCAAAAGAATCTGGATTGTGGTGAGGGAACAGAGAAAAAAGCACATTTAGGACCTGCACTTACCAAGGGGGTAGGCAGCTGTATATCAGGGAGTAAACCTTCTGAGAATAAAAACAGCTGGAGCTTGTTAAGGTAATTACAAATGGGAAAGGATAATGTACTGGGAACTCCTCAGAAGAATCTGATTTGTGGTGAGGGCAGAGAGATAAAAGCTCATTTAGGAACGACATGAACATGCTGCATAGGTAGCTGTTTATCAGTAAATATCTCCACTGAGATTAAGAAAAGCAGTAGCTTAATAAATTAAGTACTTCCTGGTATGGTTACTATACTGGTAACTCCCCAAAAGAATCTGGATTGTGGTGAGGGAACAGAGAAATTAGCTCATTTAGCACCTGCACTTACGAAGGTTGTAGGCAGCAGTATATCAGGGAGTAAACCTTCTGAGAATAAAAACAGCTGGAGCTTGTTAAGGTAATTACACAGGGGAAAGGATAATGTACTGGGAACTCCTCAGAAGAATCTGATTTTTGGTGAGGGCTGAGAGATAAAAGCTCATTTAGGAACGACATGAACATGCTGCGTAGGTAGCTGTTTATCAGTAAATATCTCCACTGAGATTAAGAAAAGCAGTAGCTTAATAAATTAAGTACTTCCTGGTATGGTTACTGTACTCGTAACTCCCCAAAAGAATCTGGATTGTGGTGAGGGAACAGAGAAAAAAGCTCATTTAGAACCTGCACTTACGAAGTGGGTAGGCTGCGGTATATCAGGGAGTAAACCTTCTGAGAATAAAAACAGCTGGAGCTTGTTAAGGTAATTACACAGGGGAAAGGATAATGTACTGGGAACTCCTCAGAAGAATCTGATTTGTGGTGAGGGCAGAGAGATAATAGCTCATTTAGGAACGACATGAACATGCTGCGTAGGTAGCTGTTTATCAGTAAATATCTCCACTGAGATTAAGAAAAGCAGTAGCTTAATAAATTAAGTACTTCCTGGTATGGTTACTGTACTGGTAACTCCCCAAAAGAATCTGGATTGTGGTGAGGGAACAGAGAAAAAAGCTCATTTAGGACCTGCACTTACGAAGGGGGTAGGCAGCTGTATATCAGGAAGTAAACCTTCTGAGAATAAAAACAGCTGGAGCTTGCTAAGGTAATTACACAGGGGAAAGGATAATGTACTGGGAACTCCTCAGAAGAATCTGATTTGTGGTAGGGCAGAGAGATAAAAGCTCATTTAGGAACGACATGAACATGCTGCGTAGGTAGCTGTTTATCAGTAAATATCTCCACTGAGATTAAGAAAAGCAGTAGCTTAATAAATTAAGTACTTCCTGGTATGGTTACTGTACTGGTAACTCCCCAAAAGAATCTGGATTGTGGTGAGGGAACAGAGAAAAAAGCTCATTTAGCACCTGCACTTACGAAGGGGGTAGGCAGCTGTATATCAGGGAGTAAACCTTCTGAGAATAAAAACAGCTGGAGCTTGTTAAGGTAAGTACACAGGGAAAAGCATAATGTACTGGGAACTCCTCAGAAGAATCTGATTTGTGGTGAGGGGAGAGAGATAAAAGCTCATTTAGGAACGACATGAACATGCTGCGTAGGTAGCTGTTTATCAGTAAATATCTCCACTGAGATTAAGAAAAGCAGTAGCTTAATAAATTAAGTACTTCCTGGTATGGTTACTGTACTGGTAACTCTCCAAAAGAATCTGGATTGTGTTGAGGGAACAGAGAAAAAAGCTCATTTAGGACCTGCACTTACGAAGGGGGTAGGCAGCTGTATATCAGGGAGTAAACCTTCTGAGAACAAAAACAGCTGGAGCTTACTAAGGTAATTACACAGGGGAAAGGATAATGTACTGGGAACTCCTCAGAAGAATCTGATTTGTGGAGAGGGCAGAGAGATAAAAGCTCATTTAGGAACGACATGAACATGCTGCGTAGGTAGCTGTTTATCAGTAAATATCTCCACTGAGATTAAGAAAAGCAGTAGCTTAATAAATTAAGTACTTCCTGGTATGGTTACTGTACTGGTAACTCTTCAAAAGAATCTGGATTGTGGTGAGGGAACAGAGAAATAAGCTCATTTAAGACCTGCACTTACGAAGGGGGTAGGCAGCTGTATATCATTGAGTAAACCTTCTGAGAATAAAAACAGCTGGAGCTTGCTAAGGTAATTACACAGGGGAAAGGAAAATGTACTGGGAACTCCTCAGAAGAATCTGATTTTTGGTGAGGGCAGAGAGATAAAAGCTCATTTAGGACCGACATGAACATGCTGCGTAGGTAGCTGTTTATCAGTAAGTATCTCCACTGAGATTAAGAAAAGCTGTAGCTTAATAAATTAAGTATTTCCTGGTATGGTTACTGTACTGGTAACTCCCCAAAAGAATCTGGATTGTGGTGAGGGAACAGAGAAAAAAGCTCATTTAGGACCTGCACTTACGAAGGGGGTAGGCAGCTGTATATCAGGGAGTAAACCTTCTGAGAATAAAAACAGCTGGAGCTTGCTAAGGTAATTACACATGGGAAAGGATAATGTACTGGGAACTCCTCAGAAGAATCTGATTTGTGGTAGGGCAGAGAGATAAAAGCTCATTTAGGAACGACATGAACATGCTGCGTAGGTAGCTGTTTATCAGTAAATATCTCCACTGAGATTAAGAAAAGCAGTAGCTTAATAAATTAAGTACTTCCTGGTATGGTTACTGTACTGGTAACTCCCCAAAAGAATCTGGATTGTGGTGAGGAAACCGAGAAAATAAGCTCATTTAGCACCTGCACTTACGAAGGGGGTAGGCAGCTGTATATCAGGGAGTAAACCTTCTGAGAATAAAAACAGCTGGAGCTTGCTAAGTTAATTACACAGGGGAAAGGATAATGTACTGGGAACTCCTCAGAAGAATCTGATTTGTGGTAGGGCAGAGAGATAAAAGCTCATTTAGGAACGACATGAACATGCTGCGTAGGTAGCTGTTTATCAGTAAATATCTCCACTGAGATTAAGAAAAGCAGTAGCTTAATAAATTAAGTACTTCCTGGTATGGTTACTGTACTGGTAACTCCCCAAAAGAATCTGGATTATGGTGAGGGAACAGAGAAAAAAGCTCATTTAGCACCTGCACTTACGAAGGGGGTAGGCAGCTGTATATCAGGGAGTATACCTTCTGAGAATAAAAACAGCTGGAGCTTGTTAAGGTAAGTACACAGAGAAAAGGATAATGTACTGGGAACTCCTCAGAAGAATCTGATTTGTGGTGAGGGCAGAGAGATAAAAGCTCATTTAGGAACGACATGAACATGCTGCGTAGGTAGCTGTTTATCAGTAAATATCTCCACTGAGATTAAGAAAAGCAGTAGCTTAATAAATTAAGTACTTCCTGGTATGGTTACTGTACTGGTAACTCTCCAAAAGAATCTGGATTGTGTTGAGGGAACAGAGAAAAAAGCTCATTTAGGACCTGCACTTACGAAGGGGGTAGGCAGCTGTATATCAGGGAGTAAACCTTCTGAGAACAAAAACAGCTGGAGCTTACTAAGGTAATTACTCAGGGGAAAGGATAATGTACTGGGAACTCCTCAGAAGAATCTGATTTGTGGAGAGGGCAGAGAGATAAAAGCTCATTTAGGAACGACATGAACATGCTGCGTAGGTAGCTGTTTATCAGTAAATATCTCCACTGAGTTTAAGAAAAGCAGTAGCTTAATAAATTAAGTACTTCCTGGTATGGTTACTGTACTGGTAACTCTCCAAAAGAATCTGGATTGTGGTGAGGGAACAGAGAAAAAAGCTCATTTAAGACCTGCACTTACGAAGGGGGTAGGCACCTGTATATCATTGAGTAAACCTTCTGAGAATAAAAACAGCTGGAGCTTGCTAAGGTAATTACACAGGGGAAAAGATAATGTACTGGGAACTCCTCAGAAGAATCTGATTTTTGGTGACGGCAGAGAGATAAAAGCTCATTTAGGACGGACATGAACATGCTGCATAGGTAGCTGTTTATCAGTAAGTATCTCCACTGAGATTAAGAAAAGCAGTAGCTTAATAAATTTAGTATTTCCTGGTATGGTTACTGTACTGGTAACTCCCCAAAAGAATCTGGATTGTGGTGAGGGAACAGAGAAAAAAGCTCATTTAGGACCTGCACTTACGAAGGGGGTAGGCAGCTGTATATCAGGGAGTAAACCTTCTGAGAATAAAAACAGCTGGAGCTTGTTAAGGTAATTACACAGGGGAAAGGATAGTGTACTGGGAACTCCTCAGAAGAATCTGATTTGTGGTGAGGGCAGAGAGATAAACGCTCATTTAGGAACGACATAAACATGTTGCGTAGGTAGCTGTTTATCAGTAAATATCTCCACTGAGATTAAGAAAAGCAGTAGCTTAATAAATTAAGTACTTCCTGGTATGGTTACTCTACTGGTAACTCCCAAAAGAATCTGGATTGTGGTGAGGGAACAGCGAAAAAAGCTCATTTAGGACCTGCACTTACGAAGGGGGTAGGCAGCTGTATATCAGGGAGTAAACCTTCTGAGAATAAAAACAGCTGGAGCTTGTTAAGGTTATTACACAGGGGAAAGGATAATGTACTGGGAACTCCTCAGAAGAATCTGATTTGTGGAGAGGGCAGAGAGTTAAAAGCTCATTTAGGAACGACATGAACATGCTGCGTAGGTAGCTGTTCATCAGTAAATATCTCCACTGAGATTAAGAAAAGCAGTAGCTTAATAAATTAAGTACTTCCTGGTATGGTTACTGTACTGGTATCTCCCCAAAAGAATCTGGATTGTGGTGAGGGAACAGAGAAAAAAGCACATTTAGGACCTGCACTTACCAAGGGGGTAGGCAGCTGTATATCATGCAGTAAACCTTCTGAGAATAAAAACAGCTGGAGCTTTTTAAGGTAATTACACAGGGGAAAGGATAATGTACTGGGAACTCCTCAGAAGAATCTGATTTGTGGTGAGGGCTGAGAGATAAAATCTCATTTAGGAACGACATGAACATGCTGCGTAGGTAGCTGTTTATCAGTAAATATCTCCACTGAGATTAAGAAAAGCAGTAGCTTAATAAATTAAGTACCTCCTGGTATGGTTACTGTACTCGTAACTCCCCAAAAGAATCTGGATTGTGGTGAGGGAACAGAGAAAAAAGCTCATTTAGGACCTGCACCTACGAAGGGGGTAGGCAGCTGTATATCAGGGAGTAAACCTTCTGAGAATAAAAACAGCTGGAGCTTGTTAAGATAATTACACAGGGGAAAGGATAATGTACTGGGAACTCCTGAGAAGAATCTGATTTGTGGTGAGGGCAGAGAGATAAAAGCTCATTTAGGAACGACATGAACATGCTGCGTAGGTAGCTGTTTATCAGTAAATATCTCCACTGAGATTAAGAAAAGCAGTAGCTTAATAAATTAAGTACTTCCTGGTATGGTTACTGTACTGGAACTCCCCAAAAGAATCTGGATTGTGGTGAGGGAACAGAGAAAAAAGCTCATTTAGTACCTGCACTTACGAAGGGGGTAGGCAGCTGTATATCAGGGAGTAAACCTTGGGAGAATAAAAACAGCTGGAGCTTGTTAAGGTAATTACACAGGGGAAAGGATAATGTACTGGGAACTCCTCAGAAGAATCTGATTTGTGGTGATGGCAGAGAGATAAAAGCTCATTTATGAACGACATGAACATGCTGCGTAGGTAGCTGTTTATCAGTAAATATCTCCACTGAGATTAAGAAAAGCAGTAGCTTAATAAATTAAGTACTTCCTGGTATGGTTACTGTACTGGTAACTCCCCAAAAGAATCTGGATTGTGGTGAGGGAACAGAGAAAAAAGCTCATTTAGGACCTGCACTTACGAAGGGGGTAGGCAGCTGTATATCAGGGAGTAAACCTTCTGAGAATAAAAACAGCTGGAGCTTGTTAAGGTAATTACACATGGGAAAGGATAATGTACTGGGAACTACTCAGAAGAATCTGATTTGTGGTGAGGGCAGAGAGATAAAAGCTCATTTAGGAACGACATGAACATGCTGCGTAGGTAGCTGTTTATCAGTAAATATCTCCACTGAGATTAAGAAAAGCAGTAGCTTAATAAATTAAGTACTTCCTGGTATGGTTACTGTACTGGTAACACCCCAAAAGAATCTGGATTGTGGTGAGGGAACAGAGAAAAAAGCTCATTTAGGACCTGCACTTACGAAGGGGGTAGGCAGCTGTATATCAGGGAGTAAACCTTCTGAGAATAAAAACAGCTGGAGCTTGTTAAGGTAATTACACAGGGGAAA
>NW_025956569.1:0-47575 GCF_023159225.1 Perognathus longimembris pacificus
TTACGAAGGGGGTAGGCAGCTGTATATCAGGGAGTAAACCTTCTGAGAATAAAAACAGCTGGAGCTTGTTAAGGTAATTACACAGGGGAAAGGATAATGTACTGGGAACTCCTCAGAAGAATCTGATTTGTGGTGAGGGAGAGAGATAAAAGCTCATTTAGGAACGACATGAACATGCTGCGTAGGTAGCTGTTTATCAGAAATATCTCCACTGAGATTAAGAAAAGCAGTAGCTTAATAAATTAAGTACTTCCTGGTATGGTACTGTACTGGTAACTCCCCAAAAGAATCTGGATTGTGGTGAGGGAACAGAGAAAAAAGCTCATTTAGGACCTGCACTTACGAAGGGGGTAGGCAGCTGTATATCAGGGAGTAAACCTTCTGAGAATAAAAACAGCTGGAGCTTGTTAAGGTAATTACACAGGGGAAAGGATAATGTACTGGGAACTCCTCAGAAGAATCTGATTTGTGGTGAGGGGAGAGAGATAAAAGCTCATTTAGGAACGACATGAACATGCTGCGTAGGTAGCTGTTTATCAGTAAATATCTCCACTGAGATTAAGAAAAGCAGTAGCTTAATAAATTAAGTACTTCCTGGTATGGTTACTGTACTGGTAACTCCCCAAAAGAATCTGGATTGTGGTGAGGGAACAGAGAAAAAAGCTCATTTAGGACCTGCACTTACGAAGGGGGTAGGCAGCTGTATATCAGGGAGTAAACCTTCTGAGAATAAAAACAGCTGGAGCTTGTTAAGGTAATTACACAGGGGAAAGGATAATGTACTGGGAACTCCTCAGAAGAATCTGATTTGTGGTGAGGGGAGAGAGATAAAAGCTCATTTAGGAACGACATGAACATGCTGGTAGGTAGCTGTTTATCAGTAAATATCTCCACTGAGATTAAGAAAAGCAGTAGCTTAATAAATTAAGTACTTCCTGGTATGGTTACTGTACTGGTAACTCCCCAAAAGAATCTGGATTGTGGTGAGGGAACAGAGAAAAAAGCTCATTTAGGACCTGCACTTACGAAGGGGGTAGGCAGCTGTATATCAGGGAGTAAACCTTCTGAGAATAAAAACAGCTGGAGCTTGTTAAGGTAATTACACAGGGGAAAGGATAATGTACTGGGAACTCCTCAGAAGAATCTGATTTGTGGTGAGGGGAGAGAGATAAAAGCTCATTTAGGAACGACATGAACATGCTGGGTAGGTAGCTGTTTATCAGTAAATATCTCCACTGAGATTAAGAAAAGCAGTAGCTTAATAAATTAAGTACTTCCTGGTATGGTTACTGTACTGGTAACTCCCCAAAAGAATCTGGATTGTGGTGAGGGAACAGAGAAAAAAGCTCATTTAGGACCTGCACTTACGAAGGGGGTAGGCAGCTGTATATCAGGGAGTAAACCTTCTGAGAATAAAAACAGCTGGAGCTTGTTAAGGTAATTACACAGGGGAAAGGATAATGTACTGGGAACTCCTCAGAAGAATCTGATTTGTGGTGAGGGGAGAGAGATAAAAGCTCATTTAGGAACGACATGAACATGCTGCGTAGGTAGCTGTTTATCAGTAAATATCTCCACTGAGATTAAGAAAAGCAGTAGCTTAATAAATTAAGTACTTCCTGGTATGGTTACTGTACTGGTAACTCCCCAAAAGAATCTGGATTGTGGTGAGGGAACAGAGAAAAAAGCTCATTTAGGACCTGCACTTACGAAGGGGGTAGGCAGCTGTATATCAGGGAGTAAACCTTCTGAGAATAAAAACAGCTGGAGCTTGTTAAGGTAATTACACAGGGGAAAGGATAATGTACTGGGAACTCCTCAGAAGAATCTGATTTGTGGTGAGGGGAGAGAGATAAAAGCTCATTTAGGAACGACATGAACATGCTGCGTAGGTAGCTGTTTATCAGTAAATATCTCCACTGAGATTAAGAAAAGCAGTAGCTTAATAAATTAAGTACTTCCTGGTATGGTTACTGTACTGGTAACTCCCCAAAAGAATCTGGATTGTGGTGAGGGAACAGAGAAAAAAGCTCATTTAGGACCTGCACTTACGAAGGGGGTAGGCAGCTGTATATCAGGGAGTAAACCTTCTGAGAATAAAAACAGCTGGAGCTTGTTAAGGTAATTACACAGGGGAAAGGATAATGTACTGGGAACTCCTCAGAAGAATCTGATTTGTGGTGAGGGGAGAGAGATAAAAGCTCATTTAGGAACGACATGAACATGCTGCGTAGGTAGCTGTTTATCAGAAATATCTCCACTGAGATTAAGAAAAGCAGTAGCTTAATAAATTAAGTACTTCCTGGTATGGTTACTGTACTGGTAACTCCCCAAAAGAATCTGGATTGTGGTGAGGGAACAGAGAAAAAAGCTCATTTAGGACCTGCACTTACGAAGGGGGTAGGCAGCTGTATATCAGGGAGTAAACCTTCTGAGAATAAAAACAGCTGGAGCTTGTTAAGGTAATTACACAGGGGAAAGGATAATGTACTGGGAACTCCTCAGAAGAATCTGATTTGTGGTGAGGGGAGAGAGATAAAAGCTCATTTAGGAACGACATGAACATGCTGCGTAGGTAGCTGTTTATCAGTAAATATCTCCACTGAGATTAAGAAAAGCAGTAGCTTAATAAATTAAGTACTTCCTGGTATGGTTACTGTACTGGTAACTCCCCAAAAGAATCTGGATTGTGGTGAGGGAACAGAGAAAAAAGCTCATTTAGGACCTGCACTTACGAAGGGTAGGCAGCTGTATATCAGGGAGTAAACCTTCTGAGAATAAAAACAGCTGGAGCTTGTTAAGGTAATTACACAGGGGAAAGGATAATGTACTGGGAACTCCTCAGAAGAATCTGATTTGTGGTGAGGGGAGAGAGATAAAAGCTCATTTAGGAACGACATGAACATGCTGCGTAGGTAGCTGTTTATCAGTAAAATCTCCACTGAGATTAAGAAAAGCAGTAGCTTAATAAATAAGTACTTCCTGGTATGGTTACTGTACTGGTAACTCCCAAAAGAATCTGATTGTGGTGAGGGAACAGAGAAAAAAGCTCATTTAGGACTGCACTTACGAAAGGGGTAGGCAGCTGTATATCAGGGAGTAAACCTTCTGAGAATAAAAACAGCTGGAGCTTGTTAAGGTAATTACACAGGGGAAAGGATAATGTACTGGGAACTCCTCAGAAGAATCTGATTTGTGGTGAGGGGAGAGAGAAAAAGCTCATTTAGGAACGACATGAACATGGGGTATAGCTGTTTATCAGTAAATATCTCCACTGAGATTAAGAAAAGCAGTAGCTTAATAAATTAAGTACTTCCTGGTATGGTTACTGTACTGGTAACTCCCCAAAAGAATCTGGATTGTGGTGAGGGAACAGAGAAAAAAGCTCATTTAGGACCTGCACTTACGAAGGGGGTAGGCAGCTGTATATCAGGGAGTAAACCTTCTGACTGAATAAAAACAGCTGGAGCTTGTTAAGGTAATTACACAGGGGAAAGGATAATGTACTGGGAACTCCTCAGAAGAATCTGATTTGTGGTGAGGGGAGAGAGATAAAAGCTCATTTAGGAACGACATGAACATGCTGCGTAGGTAGCTGTTTATCAGTAAATATCTCCACTGAGATTAAGAAAAGCAGTAGCTTAATAAATTAAGTACTTCCTGGTATGGTTACTGTACTGGTAACTCCCCAAAAGAATCTGGATTGTGGTGAGGGAACAGAGAAAAAAGCTCATTTAGGACCTGCACTTACGAAGGGGGTAGGCAGCTGTATATCAGGGAGTAAACCTTCTGAGAATAAAAACAGCTGGAGCTTGTTAAGGTAATTACACAGGGGAAAGGATAATGTACTGGGAACTCCTCAGAAGAATCTGATTTGTGGTGAGGGGAGAGAGAAAAGCTCATTTAGGAACGACATGAACATGCTGGGTAGGTAGCTGTTTATCAGTAAATATCTCCACTGAGATTAAGAAAAGCAGTAGCTTAATAAATTAAGTACTTCCTGGTATGGTTACTGTACTGGTAACTCCCCAAAAGAATCTGGATTGTGGTGAGGGAACAGAGAAAAAAGCTCATTTAGGACCTGCACTTACGCAGGGGGTAGGCAGCTGTATATCAGGGAGTAAACCTTCTGAGAATAAAAACAGCTGGAGCTTGTTAAGGTAATTACACAGGGGAAAGGATAATGTACTGGGAACTCCTCAGAAGAATCTGATTTGTGGTGAGGGAGAGAGATAAAAGCTCATTTAGGAACGACATGAACATGCTGCGTAGGTAGCTGTTTATCAGGAAATATCTCCACTGAGATTAAGAAAAGCAGTAGCTTAATAAATTAAGTACTTCTTGGTATGGTACTGTTGGTAACTCCCCAAAAGAATCTGGATTGTGGTGAGGGAACAGAGAAAAAAGCTCATTTAGGACCGCACTTACGAAGGGGGTAGGCAGCTGTATATCAGGGAGTAAACCTTCTGCGAATAAAAACAGCTGGTAGCTTGTTAAGGTAATTACACAGGGGAAAGGATAATGTACTGGGAACTCCTCAGAAGAATCTGATTTGTGGTGAGGGGAGAGAGATAAAAGCTCATTTAGGAACGACATGAACATGCTGCGTAGGTAGCTGTTTATCAGTAAATATCTCCACTGAGATTAAGAAAAGCAGTAGCTTAATAAATTAAGTACTTCCTGGTATGGTTACTGTACTGGTAACTCCCCAAAAGAATCTGGATTGTGGTGAGGGAACAGAGAAAAAAGCTCATTTAGGACCTGCACTTACGAAGGGGGTAGGCAGCTGTATATCAGGGAGTAAACCTTCTGAGAATAAAAACAGCTGGAGCTTGTTAAGGTAATTACACAGGGGAAAGGATAATGTACTGGGAACTCCTCAGAAGAATCTGATTTGTGGTGAGGGGAGAGAGATAAAAGCTCATTTAGGAACGACATGAACATGCTGCTAGGTAGCTGTTTATCAGTAAAATCTCCACTGAGATTAAGAAAAGCAGTAGCTTAATAAATTAAGTACTTCCTGGTATGGTTACTGTACTGGTAACTCCCAAAAGAATCTGGATTGTGGTGAGGGAACAGAGAAAAAAGCTCATTTAGGACCTGCACTTACGAAAGGGGTAGGCAGCTGTATATCAGGGAGTAAACCTTCTGAGAATAAAAACAGCTGGAGCTTGTTAAGGTAATTACACAGGGGAAAGGATAATGTACTGGGAACTCCTCAGAAGAATCTGATTTGTGGTGAGGGGAGAGAGATAAAAGCTCATTTAGGAACGACATGAACATGCTGGGTACGTAGCTGTTTATCAGTAAATATCTCCACTGAGATTAAGAAAAGCAGTAGCTTAATAAATTAAGTACTTACTGGTATGGTTACTGTACTGGTAACTCCCCAAAAGAATCTGGATTGTGGTGAGGGAACAGAGAAAAAAGCTCATTTAGGACCTGCACTTACGAAGGGGGTAGGCAGCTGTATATCAGGGAGTAAACCTTCTGACAATAAAAACAGCTGGAGCTTGTTAAGGTAATTACACAGGGGAAAGGATAATGTACTGGGAACTCCTCAGAAGAATCTGATTTGTGGTGAGGGGAGAGAGATAAAAGCTCATTTAGGAACGACATGAACATGCTGCGTAGGTAGCTGTTTATCAGTAAATATCTCCACTGAGATTAAGAAAAGCAGTAGCTTAATAAATTAAGTACTTCCTGGTATGGTACTGTACTGGTAACTCCCCAAAAGAATCTGGATTGTGGTGAGGGAACAGAGAAAAAAGCTCATTTAGGACCTGCACTTACGAAGGGGGTAGGCAGCTGTATATCAGGGAGTAAACCTTCTGAGAATAAAAACAGCTGGAGCTTGTTAAGGTAATTACACAGGGGAAAGGATAATGTACTGGGAACTCCTCAGAAGAATCTGATTTGTGGTGAGGGGAGAGAGATAAAAGCTCATTTAGGAACGACATGAACATGCTGCGTAGGTAGCTGTTTATCAGTAAATATCTCCACTGAGATTAAGAAAAGCAGTAGCTTAATAAATTAAGTACTTCCTGGTATGGTTACTGTACTGGTAACTCCCCAAAAGAATCTGGATTGTGGTGAGGGAACAGAGAAAAAAGCTCATTTAGGACCTGCACTTACGAAGGGGGTAGGCAGCTGTATATCAGGGAGTAAACCTTCTGAGAATAAAAACAGCTGGAGCTTGTTAAGGTAATTACACAGGGGAAAGGATAATGTACTGGGAACTCCTCAGAAGAATCTGATTTGTGGTGAGGGGAGAGAGATAAAAGCTCATTTAGGAACGACATGAACATGCTGCGTAGGTAGCTGTTTATCAGTAAATATCTCCACTGAGATTAAGAAAAGCAGTAGCTTAATAAATTAAGTACTTCCTGGTATGGTTACTGTACTGGTAACTCCCCAAAAGAATCTGGATTGTGGTGAGGGAACAGAGAAAAAAGCTCATTTAGGACCTGCACTTACGAAGGGGGTAGGCAGCTGTATATCAGGGAGTAAACCTTCTGAGAATAAAAACAGCTGGAGCTTGTTAAGGTAATTACACAGGGGAAAGGATAATGTACTGGGAACTCCTCAGAAGAATCTGATTTGTGGTGAGGGGAGAGAGATAAAAGCTCATTTAGGAACGACATGAACATGCTGCGTAGGTAGCTGTTTATCAGTAAATATCTCCACTGAGATTAAGAAAAGCAGTAGCTTAATAAATTAAGTACTTCCTGGTATGGTTACTGTACTGGTAACTCCCCAAAAGAATCTGGATTGTGGTGAGGGAACAGAGAAAAAAGCTCATTTAGGACCTGCACTTACGAAGGGGGTAGGCAGCTGTATATCAGGGAGTAAACCTTCTGAGAATAAAAACAGCTGGAGCTTGTTAAGGTAATTACACAGGGGAAAGGATAATGTACTGGGAACTCCTCAGAAGAATCTGATTTGTGGTGAGGGGAGAGAGATAAAAGCTCATTTAGGAACGACATGAACATGCTGCGTAGGTAGCTGTTTATCAGAAATATCTCCACTGAGATTAAGAAAAGCAGTAGCTTAATAAATTAAGTACTTCCTGGTATGGTTACTGTACTGGTAACTCCCCAAAAGAATCTGGATTGTGGTGAGGGAACAGAGAAAAAAGCTCATTTAGGACCTGCACTTACGAAGGGGTAGGCAGCTGTATATCAGGGAGTAAACCTTCTGAGAATAAAAACAGCTGGAGCTTGTTAAGGTAATTACACAGGGGAAAGGATAATGTACTGGGAACTCCTCAGAAGAATCTGATTTGTGGTGAGGGGAGAGAGATAAAAGCTCATTTAGGAACGACATGAACATGCTGGTAGGTAGCTGTTTATCAGTAAATATCTCCACTGAGATTAAGAAAAGCAGTAGCTTAATAAATTAAGTACTTCCTGGTATGGTTACTGTACTGGTAACTCCCCAAAAGAATCTGGATTGTGGTGAGGGAACAGAGAAAAAAGCTCATTTAGGACCTGCACTTACGAAGGGGGTAGGCAGCTGTATATCAGGGAGTAAACCTTCTGACAATAAAAACAGCTGGAGCTTGTTAAGGTAATTACACAGGGGAAAGGATAATGTACTGGGAACTCCTCAGAAGAATCTGATTTGTGGTGAGGGGAGAGAGATAAAAGCTCATTTAGGAACGACATGAACATGCTGCGTAGGTAGCTGTTTATCAGGAAATATCTCCACTGAGATTAAGAAAAGCAGTAGCTTAATAAATTAAGTACTTCTGGTATGGTACTGTACTGGTAACTCCCCAAAAGAATCTGGATTGTGGTGAGGGAACAGAGAAAAAAGCTCATTTAGGACCAGCACTTACGAAGGGGGTAGGCAGCTGTATATCAGGGAGTAAACCTTCTGGAATAAAAACAGCTGGAGCTTGTTAAGGTAATTACACAGGGGAAAGGATAATGTACTGGGAACTCCTCAGAAGAATCTGATTTGTGGTGAGGGGAGAGAGATAAAAGCTCATTTAGGAACGACATGAACATGCGGCGTAGGTAGCTGTTTATCAGGTAAATATCTCCACTGAGATTAAGAAAAGCAGTAGCTTAATAAATTAAGTACTTCCTGGTATGGTTACTGTACTGGTAACTCCCCAAAAGAATCTGGATTGTGGTGAGGGAACAGAGAAAAAAGCTCATTTAGGACCTGCACTTACGCAGGGGGTAGGCAGCTGTATATCAGGGAGTAAACCTTCTGAGAATAAAAACAGCTGGAGCTTGTTAAGGTAATTACACAGGGGAAAGGATAACGTACTGGGAACTCCTCAGAAGAATCTGATTTGTGGTGAGGGTAGAGAGATAAAAGCTCATTTAGGAACGACATGAACTTGCTGCGTAGGTAGCTGTTTATCAGGAAATATCTCCACTGAGATTAAGAAAAGCAGTAGCTTAATAAATTAAGTACTTCTTGGTATGGTACTGTTTTGGTAACTCCCCAAAAGAATCTGGATTGTGGTGAGGGAACAGAGAAAAAAGCTCATTTAGGACCAGCACTTACGAAGGGGGTAGGCAGCTGTATATCAGGGAGTAAACCTTCTGCGAATAAAAACAGCTGTAGCTTGTTAAGGTAATTACACAGGGGAAAGGATAATGTACTGGGAACTCCTCAGAAGAATCTGATTTGTGGTGAGGGGAGAGAGATAAAAGCTCATTTAGGAACGACATGAACATGCTGCGTAGGTAGCTGTTTATCAGTAAATATCTCCACTGAGATTAAGAAAAGAAGTAGCTTAATAAATTAAGTACTTCCTGGTATGGTTACTGTACTGGTAACTCCCCAAAAGAATCTGGATTGTGGTGAGGGAACAGAGAAAAAAGCTCATTTTGGACCTGCACTTACGCAGGGGTTAGGCACCTGTATATCAGGGAGTAAACCTTCTGAGAATAAAAACAGCTGGAGCTTGTTAAGGTAATTACACAGGGGAAAGGATAATGTACTGGGAACTCCTCAGAAGAATCTGATTTGTGGTGAGGGGAGAGAGATAAAAGCTCATTTAGGAACGACATGAACATGCTGCATAGGTAGCTGTTTATCAGTAAAAATCTCCACTGAGATTAAGAAAAGCAGTAGCTTAATAAACTAAGTACTTCCTGGTATGGTTACTCTACTGGTAACTCACCAAAAGAATCTGGATTGTGGTGAGGGAACAGAGAAAAAAGCTCATTTAGGACCTGCACTTACGAAAGGGGTAGGCAGCTGTATATCAGGGAGTAAACCTTCTGCGAATAAAAACAGCTGGAGCTTGTTAAGGTAATTACACAGGGGAAAGGATAATGTACTGGGAACTCCTCGAAGAATCTGATTTGTGGTGAGGGGAGAGAGATAAAAGCTCATTTAGGAACGACATGAACATGCTGGGTACGTAGCTGTTTATCAGTAAATATCTCCACTGAGATTAAGAAAAGCAGTAGCTTAATAAATTAAGTACTTACTGATATGGGTACTGTACTGGTAACTCCCCAAAAGAATCTGGATTGTGGTGAGGGAACAGAGAAAAAAGCTCATTTAGGACCTGCACTTACGAAGGGGGTAGGCAGCTGTATATCAGGGAGTAAACCTTCTGACAATAAAAACAGCTGGAGCTTGTTAAGGTAATTACACAGGGGAAAGGATAAAGTACTGGGAACTCCTCAGAAGAATCTGATTTGTGGTGAGGGGAGAGAGATAAAAGCTCATTTAGGAACGACATGAACATGCTGCGTAGGTAGCTGTTTATCAGTAAATATCTCCACTGAGATTAAGAAAAGCAGTAGCTTAATAAATTAAGTACTTCCTGGTATGGTTACTGTACTGGTAACTCCCCAAAAGAATCTGGATTGTGGTGAGGGAACAGAGAAAAAAGCTCATTTAGGACCTGCACTTCGAAGGGGGTAGGCAGCTGTATATCAGGGAGTAAACCTTCTGAGAATAAAAACAGCTGGAGCTTGTTAAGGTAATTACACAGGGGAAAGGATAATGTACTGGGAACTCCTCAGAAGAATCTGATTTGTGGTGAGGGGAGAGAGATAAAAGCTCATTTAGGAACGACATGAACATGCTGGCGTAGGTAGCTGTTTATCAGTAAATATCTCCACTGAGATTAAGAAAAGCAGTAGCTTAATAAATTAAGTACTTCCTGGTATGGTTACTGTACTGGTAACTCCCCAAAAGAATCTGGATTGTGGTGAGGGAACAGAGAAAAAAGCTCATTTAGGACCTGCACTTACGAAGGGGGTAGGCAGCTGTATATCAGGGAGTAAACCTTCTGAGAATAAAAACAGCTGGAGCTTGTTAAGGTAATTACACAGGGGAAAGGATAATGTACTGGGAACTCCTCAGAAGAATCTGATTTGTGGTGAGGGGAGAGAGTTAAAAGCTCATTTAGGAACGACATGAACATGCTGCGTAGGTAGCTGTTTATCAGTAAATATCTCCACTGAGATTAAGAAAAGCAGTAGCTTAATAAATTAAGTACTTCCTGGTATGGTTACTGTACTGGTAACTCCCCAAAAGAATCTGGATTGTGGTGAGGGAACAGAGAAAAAAGCTCATTTAGGACCTGCACTTACGAAGGGGGTAGGCAGCTGTATATCAGGGAGTAAACCTTCTGAGAATAAAAACAGCTGGAGCTTGTTAAGGTAATTACACAGGGGAAATTATAAGTACTGGGAACTCCTCAGAAGAATCTGATTTGTGGTGAGGGGAGAGAGATAAAAGCTCATTTAGGAACGACATGAACATGCTGCGTAGGTAGCTGTTTATCAGTAAATATCTCCACTGAGATTAAGAAAAGCAGTAGCTTAATAAATTAAGTACTTCCTGGTATGGTTACTGTACTGGTAACTCCCCAAAAGAATCTGGATTGTGGTGAGGGAACAGAGAAAAAAGCTCATTTAGGACCTGCACTTACGAAGGGGGTAGGCAGCTGTATATCAGGGAGTAAACCTTCTGAGAATAAAAACAGCTGGAGCTTGTTAAGGTAATTACACAGGGGAAAGGATAATGTACTGGGAACTCCTCAGAAGAATCTGATTTGTGGTGAGGGGAGAGAGATAAAAGCTCATTTAGGAACGACATGAACATGCTGCGTAGGTAGCTGTTTATCAGTAAATATCTCCACTGAGATTAAGAAAAGCAGTAGCTTAATAAATTAAGTACTTCCTTGGTATGGTTACTGTACTGGTAACTCCCCAAAAGAATCTGGATTGTGGTGAGGGAACAGAGAAAAAAGCTCATTTAGGACCTGCACTTACGAAGGGGGTAGGCAGCTGTATATCAGGGAGTAAACCTTCTGAGAATAAAAACAGCTGGAGCTTGTTAAGGTAATTACACAGGGGAAAGGATAATGTACTGGGAACTCCTCAGAAGAATCTGATTTGTGGTGAGGGGAGAGAGATAAAAGCTCATTTAGGAACGACATGAACATGCTGGGTAGGTAGCTGTTTATCAGTAAATATCTCCACTGAGATTAAGAAAAGCAGTAGCTTAATAAATTAAGTACTTACTGGTATGGTTACTGTACTGGTAACTCCCCAAAAGAATCTGGATTGTGGTGAGGGAACAGAGAAAAAAGCTCATTTAGGACCTGCACTTACGAAGGGGGTAGGCAGCTGTATATCAGGGAGTAAACCTTCTGAGAATAAAAACAGCTGGAGCTTGTTAAGGTAATTACACAGGGGAAAGGATAATGTACTGGGAACTCCTCAGAAGAATCTGATTTGTGGTGAGGGGAGAGAGATAAAAGCTCATTTAGGAACGACATGAACATGCTGCGTAGGTAGCTGTTTATCAGGAAATATCTCCACTGAGATTAAGAAAAGCAGTAGCTTAATAAATTAAGTACTTCCTGGTATGGTTACTGTACTGGTAACTCCCCAAAAGAATCTGGATTGTGGTGAGGGAACAGAGAAAAAAGCTCATTTAGGACCTGCACTTACGAAGGGGGTAGGCAGCTGTATATCAGGGAGTAAACCTTCTGAGAATAAAAACAGCTGGAGCTTGTTAAGGTAATTACACAGGGGAAAGGATAATGTACTGGGAACTCCTCAGAAGAATCTGATTTGTGGTGAGGGGAGAGAGATAAAAGCTCATTTAGGAACGACATGAACATGCGGCGTAGGTAGCTGTTTATCAGGAAATATCTCCACTGAGATTAAGAAAAGCAGTAGCTTAATAAATTAAGTACTTCCTGGTATGGTTACTGTACTGGTAACTCCCCAAAAGAATCTGGATTGTGGTGAGGGAACAGAGAAAAAAGCTCATTTAGGACCTGCACTTACGCAGGGGGTAGGCAGCTGTATATCAGGGAGTAAACCTTCTGAGAATAAAAACAGCTGGAGCTTGTTAAGGTAATTACACAGGGGAAAGGATAACGTACTGGGAACTCCTCAGAAGAATCTGATTTGTGGTGAGGGTAGAGAGATAAAAGGCTCATTTAGGAACGACATGAACTTGCTGCGTAGGTAGCTGTTTATCAGGAAATATCTCCACTGAGATTAAGAAAAGCAGTAGCTTAATAAATTAAGTACTTCTTGGTATGGTACTGTTTTGGTAACTCCCCAAAAGAATCTGGATTGTGGTGAGGGAACAGAGAAAAAAGCTCATTTAGGACCAGCACTTACGAAGGGGGTAGGCAGCTGTATATCAGGGAGTAAACCTTCTGCGAATAAAAACAGCTGTAGCTTGTTAAGGTAATTACACAGGGGAAAGGATAATGTACTGGGAACTCCTCAGAAGAATCTGATTTGTGGTGAGGGGAGAGAGATAAAAGCTCATTTAGGAACGACATGAACATGCTGCGTAGGTAGCTGTTTATCAGTAAATATCTCCACTGAGATTAAGAAAAGAAGTAGCTTAATAAATTAAGTACTTCCTGGTATGGTTACTGTACTGGTAACTCCCCAAAAGAATCTGGATTGTGGTGAGGGAACAGAGAAAAAAGCTCATTTTGGACCTGCACTTACGCAGGGGTTAGGCACCTGTATATCAGGGAGTAAACCTTCTGAGAATAAAAACAGCTGGAGCTTGTTAAGGTAATTACACAGGGGAAAGGATAATGTACTGGGAACTCCTCAGAAGAATCTGATTTGTGGTGAGGGGAGAGAGATAAAAGCTCATTTAGGAACGACATGAACATGCTGCATAGGTAGCTGTTTATCAGTAAAAATCTCCACTGAGATTAAGAAAAGCAGTAGCTTAATAAACTAAGTACTTCCTGGTATGGTTACTCTACTGGTAACTCACCAAAAGAATCTGGATTGTGGTGAGGGAACAGAGAAAAAAGCTCATTTAGGACCTGCACTTACGAAAGGGGTAGGCAGCTGTATATCAGGGAGTAAACCTTCTGCGAATAAAAACAGCTGGAGCTTGTTAAGGTAATTACACAGGGGAAAGGATAATGTACTGGGAACTCCTCGAAGAATCTGATTTGTGTTGAGGGGAGAGAGATAAAAGCTCATTTAGGAACGACATGAACATGCTGGGTACGTAGCTGTTTATCAGTAAATATCTCCACTGAGATTAAGAAAAGCAGTAGCTTAATAAATTAAGTACTTACTGATATGGGTACTGTACTGGTAACTCCCCAAAAGAATCTGGATTGTGGTGAGGGAACAGAGAAAAAAGCTCATTTAGGACCTGCACTTACGAAGGGGGTAGGCAGCTGTATATCAGGGAGTAAACCTTCTGACAATAAAAACAGCTGGAGCTTGTTAAGGTAATTACACAGGGGAAAGGATAAAGTACTGGGAACTCCTCAGAAGAATCTGATTTGTGGTGAGGGGAGAGAGATAAAAGCTCATTTAGGAACGACATGAACATGCTGCGTAGGTAGCTGTTTATCAGTAAATATCTCCACTGAGATTAAGAAAAGCAGTAGCTTAATAAATTAAGTACTTCCTGGTATGGTTACTGTACTGGTAACTCCCCAAAAGAATCTGGATTGTGGTGAGGGAACAGAGAAAAAAGCTCATTTAGGACCTGCACTTTCGAAGGGGGTAGGCAGCTGTATATCAGGGAGTAAACCTTCTGAGAATAAAAACAGCTGGAGCTTGTTAAGGTAATTACACAGGGGAAAGGATAATGTACTGGGAACTCCTCAGAAGAATCTGATTTGTGGTGAGGGGAGAGAGTTAAAAGCTCATTTAGGAACGACATGAACATGCTGCGTAGGTAGCTGTTTATCAGTAAATATCTCCACTGAGATTAAGAAAAGCAGTAGCTTAATAAATTAAGTACTTCCTGGTATGGTTACTGTACTGGTAACTCCCCAAAAGAATCTGGATTGTGGTGAGGGAACAGAGAAAAAAGCTCATTTAGGACCTGCACTTACGAAGGGGGTAGGCAGCTGTATATCAGGGAGTAAACCTTCTGAGAATAAAAACAGCTGGAGCTTGTTAAGGTAATTACACAGGGGAAAGGATAATGTACTGGGAACTCCTCAGAAGAATCTGATTTGTGGTGAGGGGAGAGAGTTAAAAGCTCATTTAGGAACGACATGAACATGCTGCGTAGGTAGCTGTTTATCAGTAAATATCTCCACTGAGATTAAGAAAAGCAGTAGCTTAATAAATTAAGTACTTCCTGGTATGGTTACTGTACTGGTAACTCCCCAAAAGAATCTGGATTGTGGTGAGGGAACAGAGAAAAAAGCTCATTTAGGACCTGCACTTTCGAAGGGGGTAGGCAGCTGTATATCAGGGAGTAAACCTTCTGAGAATAAAAACAGCTGGAGCTTGTTAAGGTAATTACACAGGGGAAATTATAAAGTACTGGGAACTCCTCAGAAGAATCTGATTTGTGGTGAGGGGAGAGAGATAAAAGCTCATTTAGGAACGACATGAACATGCTGCGTAGGTAGCTGTTTATCAGTAAATATCTCCACTGAGATTAAGAAAAGCAGTAGCTTAATAAATTAAGTACTTCCTGGTATGGTTACTGTACTGGTAACTCCCCAAAAGAATCTGGATTGTGGTGAGGGAACAGAGAAAAAAGCTCATTTAGGACCTGCACATACGAAGGGGGTAGGCAGCTGTATATCAGGGAGTAAACCTTCTGAGAATAAAAACAGCTGGAGCTTGTTAAGGTAATTACACAGGGGAAAGGATAATGTACTGGGAACTCCTCAGAAGAATCTGATTTGTGGTGAGGGGAGAGAGATAAAAGCTCATTTAGGAACGACATGAACATGCAGGGTAGGTAGCTGTTTATCAGTAAATATCTCCACTGAGATTAAGAAAAGCAGTAGCTTAATAAATTAAGTACTTCCTGTGTGGTTACTGTACTGGTAACTCCCCAAAAGAATCTGGATTGTGGTGAGGGAACAGAGAAAAAAGCTCATTTAGGACCTGCACTTACGAAGGGGGTAGGCAGCTGTATATCAGGGAGTAAACCTTCTGAGAATAAAAACAGCTGGAGCTTGTTAAGGTAATTACACAGGGGAAAGGATAATGTACTGGGAACTCCTCAGAAGAATCTGATTTGTGGTGAGGGGAGAGAGATAAAAGCTCATTTAGGAACGACATGAACATGCTGCGTACGTAGCTGTTTATCAGTAAATATCTCCACTGAGATTAAGAAAAGCAGTAGCTTAATAAATTAAGTACTTACTGGTATGGTTACTGTACTGGTAACTCCCCAAAAGAATCTGGATTGTGGTGAGGGAACAGAGAAAAAAGCTCATTTAGGACCTGCACTTACGAAGGGGGTAGGCAGCTGTATATCAGGGAGTAAACCTTCTGAGAATAAAAACAGCTGGAGCTTGTTAAGGTAATTACACAGGGGAAAGGATAATGTACTGGGAACTCCTCAGAAGAATCTGATTTGTGGTGAGGGGAGAGAGATAAAAGCTCATTTAGGAACGACATGAACATGCTGCGTACGTAGCTGTTTATCAGGAAATATCTCCACTGAGATTAAGAAAAGCAGTAGCTTAATAAATTAAGTACTTCCTGGTATGGTTACTGTACTGGTAACTCCCCAAAAGAATCTGGATTGTGGTGAGGGAACAGAGAAAAAAGCTCATTTAGGACCTGCACTTACGAAGGGGGTAGGCAGCTGTATATCAGGGAGTAAACCTTCTGAGAATAAAAACAGCTGGAGCTTGTTAAGGTAATTACACAGGGGAAAGGATAATGTACTGGGAACTCCTCAGAAGAATCTGATTTGTGGTGAGGGGAGAGAGATAAAAGCTCATTTAGGAACGACATGAACATGCTGCGTAGGTAGCTGTTTATCAGGAAATATCTCCACTGAGATTAAGAAAAGCAGTAGCTTAATAAATTAAGTACTTCCTGGTATGGTTACTGTACTGGTAACTCCCCAAAAGAATCTGGATTGTGGTGAGGGAACAGAGAAAAAAGCTCATTTAGGACCTGCACTTACGCAGGGGGTAGGCAGCTGTATATCAGGGAGTAAACCTTCTGAGAATAAAAACAGCTGGAGCTTGTTAAGGTAATTACACAGGGGAAAGGATAATGTACTGGGAACTCCTCAGAAGAATCTGATTTGTGGTGAGGGGAGAGAGATAAAAGCTCATTTAGGAACGACATGAACATGCTGCGTAGGTAGCTGTTTATCAGGAAATATCTCCACTGAGATTAAGAAAAGCAGTAGCTTAATAAATTAAGTACTTCCTGGTATGGTTACTGTACTGGTAACTCCCCAAAAGAATCTGGATTGTGGTGAGGGAACAGAGAAAAAAGCTCATTTAGGACCTGCACTTACGAAGGGGGTAGGCAGCTGTATATCAGGGAGTAAACCTTCTGAGAATAAAAACAGCTGGAGCTTGTTAAGGTAATTACACAGGGGAAAGGATAATGTACTGGGAACTCCTCAGAAGAATCTGATTTGTGGTGAGGGGAGAGAGATAAAAGCTCATTTAGGAACGACATGAACATGCTGCGTAGGTAGCTGTTTATCAGTAAATATCTCCACTGAGATTAAGAAAAGCAGTAGCTTAATAAATTAAGTACTTCCTGGTATGGTTACTGTACTGGTAACTCCCCAAAAGAATCTGGATTGTGGTGAGGGAACAGAGAAAAAAGCTCATTTAGGACCTGCACTTACGAAGGGGTAGGCAGCTGTATATCAGGGAGTAAACCTTCTGAGAATAAAAACAGCTGGAGCTTGTTAAGGTAATTACACAGGGGAAAGGATAATGTACTGGGAACTCCTCAGAAGAATCTGATTTGTGGTGAGGGGAGAGAGATAAAAGCTCATTTAGGAACGACATGAACATGCTGCGTAGGTAGCTGTTTATCAGTAAATATCTCCACTGAGATTAAGAAAAGCAGTAGCTTAATAAATTAAGTACTTCCTGGTATGGTTACTGTACTGGTAACTCCCCAAAAGAATCTGGATTGTGGTGAGGGAACAGAGAAAAAAGCTCATTTAGGACCTGCACTTACGAAGGGGGTAGGCAGCTGTATATCAGGGAGTAAACCTTCTGAGAATAAAAACAGCTGGAGCTTGTTAAGGTAATTACACAGGGGAAAGGATAATGTACTGGGAACTCCTCAGAAGAATCTGATTTGTGGTGAGGGGAGAGAGATAAAAGCTCATTTAGGAACGACATGAACATGCTGCGTAGGTAGCTGTTTATCAGTAAATATCTCCACTGAGATTAAGAAAAGCAGTAGCTTAATAAATTAAGTACTTCCTGGTATGGTACTGTACTGGTAACTCCCCAAAAGAATCTGGATTGTGGTGAGGGAACAGAGAAAAAAGCTCATTTAGGACCTGCACTTATGCGAAGGGGGTAGGCAGCTGTATATCAGGGAGTAAACCTTCTGAGAATAAAAACAGCTGGAGCTTGTTAAGGTAATTACACAGGGGAAAGGATAAAGTACTGGGAACTCCTCAGAAGAATCTGATTTGTGGTGAGGGGAGAGAGATAAAAGCTCATTTAGGAACGACATGAACATGCTGCGTAGGTAGCTGTTTATCAGTAAATATCTCCACTGAGATTAAGAAAAGCAGTAGCTTAATAAATTAAGTACTTCCTGGTATGGTTACTGTACTGGTAACTCCCCAAAAGAATCTGGATTGTGGTGAGGGAACAGAGAAAAAAGCTCATTTAGGACCTGCACTTACGAAGGGGGTAGGCAGCTGTATATCAGGGAGTAAACCTTCTGAGAATAAAAACAGCTGGAGCTTGTTAAGGTAATTACACAGGGGAAAGGATAATGTACTGGGAACTCCTCAGAAGAATCTGATTTGTGGTGAGGGGAGAGAGATAAAAGCTCATTTAGGAACGACATGAACATGCTGCGTAGGTAGCTGTTTATCAGTAAATATCTCCACTGAGATTAAGAAAAGCAGTAGCTTAATAAATTAAGTACTTCCTGGTATGGTTACTGTACTGGTAACTCCCCAAAAGAATCTGGATTGTGGTGAGGGAACAGAGAAAAAAGCTCATTTAGGACCTGCACTTACGAAGGGGGTAGGCAGCTGTATATCAGGGAGTAAACCTTCTGAGAATAAAAACAGCTGGAGCTTGTTAAGGTAATTACACAGGGGAAAGGATAATGTACTGGGAACTCCTCAGAAGAATCTGATTTGTGGTGAGGGGAGAGAGATAAAAGCTCATTTAGGAACGACATGAACATGCTGCGTAGGTAGCTGTTTATCAGTAAATATCTCCACTGAGATTAAGAAAAGCAGTAGCTTAATAAATTAAGTACTTCCTGGTATGGTTACTGTACTGGTAACTCCCCAAAAGAATCTGGATTGTGGTGAGGGAACAGAGAAAAAAGCTCATTTAGGACCTGCACTTACGAAGGGGGTAGGCAGCTGTATATCAGGGAGTAAACCTTCTGAGAATAAAAACAGCTGGAGCTTGTTAAGGTAATTACACAGGGGAAAGGATAATGTACTGGGAACTCCTCAGAAGAATCTGATTTGTGGTGAGGGAGAGAGATAAAAGCTCATTTAGGAACGACATGAACATGCTGCGTAGGTAGCTGTTTATCAGTAAATATCTCCACTGAGATTAAGAAAAGCAGTAGCTTAATAAATTAAGTACTTCCTGGTATGGTTACTGTACTGGTAACTCCCCAAAAGAATCTGGATTGTGGTGAGGGAACAGAGAAAAAAGCTCATTTAGGACCTGCACTTACGAAGGGGGTAGGCAGCTGTATATCAGGGAGTAAACCTTCTGAGAATAAAAACAGCTGGAGCTTGTTAAGGTAATTACACAGGGGAAAGGATAATGTACTGGGAACTCCTCAGAAGAATCTGATTTGTGGTGAGGGGAGAGAGATAAAAGCTCATTTAGGAACGACATGAACATGCTGCGTAGGTAGCTGTTTATCAGTAAATATCTCCACTGAGATTAAGAAAAGCAGTAGCTTAATAAATTAAGTACTTCCTGGTATGGTTACTGTACTGGTAACTCCCCAAAAGAATCTGGATTGTGGTGAGGGAACAGAGAAAAAAGCTCATTTAGGACCTGCACTTACGAAGGGGGTAGGCAGCTGTATATCAGGGAGTAAACCTTCTGAGAATAAAAACAGCTGGAGCTTGTTAAGGTAATTACACAGGGGAAAGGATAATGTACTGGGAACTCCTCAGAAGAATCTGATTTGTGGTGAGGGGAGAGAGATAAAAGCTCATTTAGGAACGACATGAACATGCTGCGTACGTAGCTGTTTATCAGTAAATATCTCCACTGAGATTAAGAAAAGCAGTAGCTTAATAAATTAAGTACTTCCTGGTATGGTTACTGTACTGGTAACTCCCCAAAAGAATCTGGATTGTGGTGAGGGAACAGAGAAAAAAGCTCATTTAGGACCTGCACTTACGAAGGGGGTAGGCAGCTGTATATCAGGGAGTAAACCTTCTGAGAATAAAAACAGCTGGAGCTTGTTAAGGTAATTACACAGGGGAAAGGATAATGTACTGGGAACTCCTCAGAAGAATCTGATTTGTGGTGAGGGGAGAGAGATAAAAGCTCATTTAGGAACGACATGAACATGCTGCGTAGGTAGCTGTTTATCAGTAAATATCTCCACTGAGATTAAGAAAAGCAGTAGCTTAATAAATTAAGTACTTCCTGGTATGGTTACTGTACTGGTAACTCCCCAAAAGAATCTGGATTGTGGTGAGGGAACAGAGAAAAAAGCTCATTTAGGACCTGCACTTACGAAGGGGGTAGGCAGCTGTATATCAGGGAGTAAACCTTCTGAGAATAAAAACAGCTGGAGCTTGTTAAGGTAATTACACAGGGGAAAGGATAATGTACTGGGAACTCCTCAGAAGAATCTGATTTGTGGTGAGGGGAGAGAGATAAAAGCTCATTTAGGAACGACATGAACATGCTGCGTAGGTAGCTGTTTATCAGTAAATATCTCCACTGAGATTAAGAAAAGCAGTAGCTTAATAAATTAAGTACTTCCTGGTATGGTTACTGTACTGGTAACTCCCCAAAAGAATCTGGATTGTGGTGAGGGAACAGAGAAAAAAGCTCATTTAGGACCTGCACTTACGAAGGGGGTAGGCAGCTGTATATCAGGGAGTAAACCTTCTGAGAATAAAAACAGCTGGAGCTTGTTAAGGTAATTACACAGGGGAAAGGATAATGTACTGGGAACTCCTCAGAAGAATCTGATTTGTGGTGAGGGGAGAGAGATAAAAGCTCATTTAGGAACGACATGAACATGCTGCGTAGGTAGCTGTTTATCAGTAAATATCTCCACTGAGATTAAGAAAAGCAGTAGCTTAATAAATTAAGTACTTCCTGGTATGGTTACTGTACTGGTAACTCCCCAAAAGAATCTGGATTGTGGTGAGGGAACAGAGAAAAAAGCTCATTTAGGACCTGCACTTACGAAGGGGGTAGGCAGCTGTATATCAGGGAGTAAACCTTCTGAGAATAAAAACAGCTGGAGCTTGTTAAGGTAATTACACAGGGGAAAGGATAATGTACTGGGAACTCCTCAGAAGAATCTGATTTGTGGTGAGGGGAGAGAGATAAAAGCTCATTTAGGAACGACATGAACATGCTGCGTAGGTAGCTGTTTATCAGTAAATATCTCCACTGAGATTAAGAAAAGCAGTAGCTTAATAAATTAAGTACTTCCTGGTATGGTTACTGTACTGGTAACTCCCCAAAAGAATCTGGATTGTGGTGAGGGAACAGAGAAAAAAGCTCATTTAGGACCTGCACTTACGAAGGGGGTAGGCAGCTGTATATCAGGGAGTAAACCTTCTGAGAATAAAAACAGCTGGAGCTTGTTAAGGTAATTACACAGGGGAAAGGATAATGTACTGGGAACTCCTCAGAAGAATCTGATTTGTGGTGAGGGGAGAGAGATAAAAGCTCATTTAGGAACGACATGAACATGCTGCGTAGGTAGCTGTTTATCAGTAAATATCTCCACTGAGATTAAGAAAAGCAGTAGCTTAATAAATTAAGTACTTCCTGGTATGGTTACTGTACTGGTAACTCCCCAAAAGAATCTGGATTGTGGTGAGGGAACAGAGAAAAAAGCTCATTTAGGACCTGCACTTACGAAGGGGGTAGGCAGCTGTATATCAGGGAGTAAACCTTCTGAGAATAAAAACAGCTGGAGCTTGTTAAGGTAATTACACAGGGGAAAGGATAATGTACTGGGAACTCCTCAGAAGAATCTGATTTGTGGTGAGGGGAGAGAGATAAAAGCTCATTTAGGAACGACATGAACATGCTGCGTAGGTAGCTGTTTATCAGTAAATATCTCCACTGAGATTAAGAAAAGCAGTAGCTTAATAAATTAAGTACTTCCTGGTATGGTACTGTACTGGTAACTCCCCAAAAGAATCTGGATTGTGGTGAGGGAACAGAGAAAAAGCTCATTTAGGACCTGCACTTATGCGAAGGGGGTAGGCAGCTGTATATCAGGGAGTAAACCTTCTGAGAATAAAAACAGCTGGAGCTTGTTAAGGTAATTACACAGGGGAAAGGATAAAGTACTGGGAACTCCTCAGAAGAATCTGATTTGTGGTGAGGGGAGAGAGATAAAAGCTCATTTAGGAACGACATGAACATGCTGCGTAGGTAGCTGTTTATCAGTAAATATCTCCACTGAGATTAAGAAAAGCAGTAGCTTAATAAATTAAGTACTTCCTGGTATGGTTACTGTACTGGTAACTCCCCAAAAGAATCTGGATTGTGGTGAGGGAACAGAGAAAAAAGCTCATTTAGGACCTGCACTTACGAAGGGGGTAGGCAGCTGTATATCAGGGAGTAAACCTTCTGAGAATAAAAACAGCTGGAGCTTGTTAAGGTAATTACACAGGGGAAAGGATAATGTACTGGGAACTCCTCAGAAGAATCTGATTGTGGTGAGGGGAGAGAGATAAAAGCTCATTTAGGAACGACATGAACATGCTGCGTAGGTAGCTGTTTATCAGTAAATATCTCCACTGAGATTAAGAAAAGCAGTAGCTTAATAAATTAAGTACTTCCTGGTATGGTTACTGTACTGGTAACTCCCCAAAAGAATCTGGATTGTGGTGAGGGAACAGAGAAAAAAGCTCATTTAGGACCTGCACTTACGAAGGGGGTAGGCAGCTGTATATCAGGGAGTAAACCTTCTGAGAATAAAAACAGCTGGAGCTTGTTAAGGTAATTACACAGGGGAAAGGATAATGTACTGGGAACTCCTCAGAAGAATCTGATTTGTGGTGAGGGGAGAGAGATAAAAGCTCATTTAGGAACGACATGAACATGCTGCGTAGGTAGCTGTTTATCAGTAAATATCTCCACTGAGATTAAGAAAAGCAGTAGCTTAATAAATTAAGTACTTCCTGGTATGGTTACTGTACTGGTAACTCCCCAAAAGAATCTGGATTGTGGTGAGGGAACAGAGAAAAAAGCTCATTTAGGACCTGCACTTACGAAGGGGGTAGGCAGCTGTATATCAGGGAGTAAACCTTCTGAGAATAAAAACAGCTGGAGCTTGTTAAGGTAATTACACAGGGGAAAGGATAATGTACTGGGAACTCCTCAGAAGAATCTGATTTGTGGTGAGGGGAGAGAGATAAAAGCTCATTTAGGAACGACATGAACATGCTGCGTAGGTAGCTGTTTATCAGTAAATATCTCCACTGAGATTAAGAAAAGCAGTAGCTTAATAAATTAAGTACTTCCTGGTATGGTTACTGTACTGGTAACTCCCCAAAAGAATCTGGATTGTGGTGAGGGAACAGAGAAAAAAGCTCATTTAGGACCTGCACTTACGAAGGGGGTAGGCAGCTGTATATCAGGGAGTAAACCTTCTGAGAATAAAAACAGCTGGAGCTTGTTAAGGTAATTACACAGGGGAAAGGATAATGTACTGGGAACTCCTCAGAAGAATCTGATTTGTGGTGAGGGGAGAGAGATAAAAGCTCATTTAGGAACGACATGAACATGCTGCGTAGGTAGCTGTTTATCAGTAAATATCTCCACTGAGATTAAGAAAAGCAGTAGCTTAATAAATTAAGTACTTCCTGGTATGGTTACTGTACTGGTAACTCCCCAAAAGAATCTGGATTGTGGTGAGGGAACAGAGAAAAAAGCTCATTTAGGACCTGCACTTACGAAGGGGGTAGGCAGCTGTATATCAGGGAGTAAACCTTCTGAGAATAAAAACAGCTGGAGCTTGTTAAGGTAATTACACAGGGGAAAGGATAATGTACTGGGAACTCCTCAGAAGAATCTGATTTGTGGTGAGGGGAGAGAGATAAAAGCTCATTTAGGAACGACATGAACATGCTGCGTACGTAGCTGTTTATCAGTAAATATCTCCACTGAGATTAAGAAAAGCAGTAGCTTAATAAATTAAGTACTTCCTGGTATGGTTACTGTACTGGTAACTCCCCAAAAGAATCTGGATTGTGGTGAGGGAACAGAGAAAAAAGCTCATTTAGGACCTGCACTTACGAAGGGGGTAGGCAGCTGTATATCAGGGAGTAAACCTTCTGAGAATAAAAACAGCTGGAGCTTGTTAAGGTAATTACACAGGGGAAAGGATAATGTACTGGGAACTCCTCAGAAGAATCTGATTTGTGGTGAGGGGAGAGAGATAAAAGCTCATTTAGGAACGACATGAACATGCTGCGTAGGTAGCTGTTTATCAGTAAATATCTCCACTGAGATTAAGAAAAGCAGTAGCTTAATAAATTAAGTACTTCCTGGTATGGTTACTGTACTGGTAACTCCCCAAAAGAATCTGGATTGTGGTGAGGGAACAGAGAAAAAAGCTCATTTAGGACCTGCACTTACGAAGGGGGTAGGCAGCTGTATATCAGGGAGTAAACCTTCTGAGAATAAAAACAGCTGGAGCTTGTTAAGGTAATTACACAGGGGAAAGGATAATGTACTGGGAACTCCTCAGAAGAATCTGATTTGTGGTGAGGGGAGAGAGATAAAAGCTCATTTAGGAACGACATGAACATGCTGCGTAGGTAGCTGTTTATCAGTAAATATCTCCACTGAGATTAAGAAAAGCAGTAGCTTAATAAATTAAGTACTTCCTGGTATGGTTACTGTACTGGTAACTCCCCAAAAGAATCTGGATTGTGGTGAGGGAACAGAGAAAAAAGCTCATTTAGGACCTGCACTTACGAAGGGGGTAGGCAGCTGTATATCAGGGAGTAAACCTTCTGAGAATAAAAACAGCTGGAGCTTGTTAAGGTAATTACACAGGGAAAGGATAATGTACTGGGAACTCCTCAGAAGAATCTGATTTGTGGTGAGGGGAGAGAGATAAAAGCTCATTTAGGAACGACATGAACATGCTGCGTAGGTAGCTGTTTATCAGTAAATATCTCCACTGAGATTAAGAAAAGCAGTAGCTTAATAAATTAAGTACTTCCTGGTATGGTTACTGTACTGGTAACTCCCCAAAAGAATCTGGATTGTGGTGAGGGAACAGAGAAAAAAGCTCATTTAGGACCTGCACTTACGAAGGGGGTAGGCAGCTGTATATCAGGGAGTAAACCTTCTGAGAATAAAAACAGCTGGAGCTTGTTAAGGTAATTACACAGGGGAAAGGATAATGTACTGGGAACTCCTCAGAAGAATCTGATTTGTGGTGAGGGGAGAGAGATAAAAGCTCATTTAGGAACGACATGAACATGCTGCGTAGGTAGCTGTTTATCAGTAAATATCTCCACTGAGATTAAGAAAAGCAGTAGCTTAATAAATTAAGTACTTCCTGGTATGGTTACTGTACTGGTAACTCCCCAAAAGAATCTGGATTGTGGTGAGGGAACAGAGAAAAAAGCTCATTTAGGACCTGCACTTACGAAGGGGGTAGGCAGCTGTATATCAGGGAGTAAACCTTCTGAGAATAAAAACAGCTGGAGCTTGTTAAGGTAATTACACAGGGGAAAGGATAATGTACTGGGAACTCCTCAGAAGAATCTGATTTGTGGTGAGGGGAGAGAGATAAAAGCTCATTTAGGAACGACATGAACATGCTGCGTAGGTAGCTGTTTATCAGTAAATATCTCCACTGAGATTAAGAAAAGCAGTAGCTTAATAAATTAAGTACTTCCTGGTATGGTTACTGTACTGGTAACTCCCCAAAAGAATCTGGATTGTGGTGAGGGAACAGAGAAAAAAGCTCATTTAGGACCTGCACTTACGAAGGGGGTAGGCAGCTGTATATCAGGGAGTAAACCTTCTGAGAATAAAAACAGCTGGAGCTTGTTAAGGTAATTACACAGGGGAAAGGATAATGTACTGGGAACTCCTCAGAAGAATCTGATTTGTGGTGAGGGGAGAGAGATAAAAGCTCATTTAGGAACGACATGAACATGCTGCGTACGTAGCTGTTTATCAGTAAATATCTCCACTGAGATGAAGAAAAGCAGTAGCTTAATAAATTAAGTACTTCCTGGTATGGTAACTGTACTGGTAACTCCCCAAAAGAATCTGGATTGTGGTGAGGGAACAGAGAAAAACGCTCATTTAGGACCTGCACTTATGCAGGGGGTAGGCAGCTGTATATCAGGGAGTAAACCTTCTGAGAATAAAAACAGCTGGAGCTTGTTAAGGTAATTACACAGGGGAAATTATAAAGTACTGGGAACTCCTCAGAAGAATCTGATTTGTGGTGAGGGGATAGAGATAAAGCTCATTTAGGAACGACATGAACATGCTGCGTAGGTAGCTGTTTATCAGTAAATATCTCCACTGAGATTAAGAAAAGCAGTAGCTTAATAAATTAAGTACTTCCTGGTATGGTTACTGTACTGGTAACTCCCCAAAAGAATCTGGATTGTGGTGAGGGAACAGAGAAAAAAGCTCATTTAGGACCTGCACTGACGAAGGGGGTAGGCAGCTGTATATCAGGGAGTAAACCTTCTGAGAATAAAAACAGCTGGAGCTTGTTAAGGTAATTACACAGGGGAAAGGATAATGTACTGGGAACTCCTCAGAAGAATCTGATTGGTGGTGAGGGGAGAGAGATAAAAGCTCATTTAGGAACGACATGAACATGCTGCGTAGGTAGCTGTTTATCAGTAAATATCTCCACTGAGATTAAGAAAAGCAGTAGCTTAATAAATTAAGTACTTCCTGGTATGGTTACTGTACTGGTAACTCCCCAAAAGAATCTGGATTGTGGTGAGGGAACAGAGAAAAAAGCTCATTTAGGACCTGCACTTACGAAGGGGGTAGGCAGCTGTATATCAGGGAGTAAACCTTCTGAGAATAAAAACAGCTGGAGCTTGTTAAGGTAATTACACAGGGGAAAGGATAAAGTACTGGGAACTCCTCAGAAGAATCTGATTTGTGGTGAGGGGAGAGAGATAAAAGCTCATTTAGGAACGACATGAACATGCTGCGTAGGTAGCTGTTTATCAGTAAATATCTCCACTGAGATTAAGAAAAGCAGTAGCTTAATAAATTAAGTACTTCCTGGTATGGTTACTGTACTGGTAACTCCCCAAAAGAATCTGGATTGTGGTGAGGGAACAGAGAAAAAAGCTCATTTAGGACCTGCACTTACGAAGGGGGTAGGCAGCTGTATATCAGGGAGTAAACCTTCTGAGAATAAAAAAGCTGGAGCTTGTTAAGGTAATTACACAGGGGAAAGGATAATGTACTGGGAACTCCTCAGAAGAATCTGATTTGCGGTGAGGGGAGAGAGATAAAAGCTCATTTAGGAACGACATGAACATGCTGCGTAGGTAGCTGTTTATCAGTAAATATCTCCACTGAGATTAAGAAAAGCAGTAGCTTAATAAATTAAGTACTTCCTGGTATGGTTACTGTACTGGTAACTCCCCAAAAGAATCTGGATTGTGGTGAGGGAACAGAGAAAAAAGCTCATTTAGGACCTGCACTTACGAAGGGGGTAGGCAGCTGTATATCAGGGAGTAAACCTTCTGAGAATAAAAACAGCTGGAGCTTGTTAAGGTAATTACACAGGGGAAAGGATAATGTACTGGGAACTCCTCAGAAGAATCTGATTTGTGGTGAGGGGAGAGAGATAAAAGCTCATTTAGGAACGACATGAACATGCTGCGTAGGTAGCTGTTTATCAGTAAATATCTCCACTGAGATTAAGAAAAGCAGTAGCTTAATAAATTAAGTACTTCCTGGTATGGTTACTGTACTGGTAACTCCCCAAAAGAATCTGGATTGTGGTGAGGGAACAGAGAAAAAAGCTCATTTAGGACCTGCACTTACGAAGGGGGTAGGCAGCTGTATATCAGGGAGTAAACCTTCTGAGAATAAAAACAGCTGGAGCTTGTTAAGGTAATTACACAGGGGAAATTATAAATGTACTGGGAACAATTCAGAAGAATCTGATTTGTGGTGAGGGGAGAGAGATAAAAGCTCATTTAGGAACGACATGAACATGCTGCGTAGGTAGCTGTTTATCAGTAAATATCTCCACTGAGATTAAGAAAAGCAGTAGCTTAATAAATTAAGTACTTCCTGGTATGGTTACTGTACTGGTAACTCCCCAAAAGAATCTGGATTGTGGTGAGGGAACAGAGAAAAAAGCTCATTTAGGACCTGCACTTTCGAAGGGGGTAGGCAGCTGTATATCAGGGAGTAAACCTTCTGAGAATAAAAACAGCTGGAGCTTGTTAAGGTAATTACACAGGGGAAAGGATAATGTACTGGGAACTCCTCAGAAGAATCTGATTTTTGGTGAGGGGAGAGAGATAAAAGCTCATTTAGGAACGACATGAACATGCTGCGTAGGTAGCTGTTTATCAGTAAATATCTCCACTGAGATTAAGAAAAGCAGTAGCTTAATAAATTAAGTACTTCCTGGTATGGTTACTGTACTGGTAACTCCCCAAAAGAATCTGGATTGTGGTGAGGGAACAGAGAAAAAAGCTCATTTAGGACCTGCACTTACGAAGGGGGTAGGCAGCTGTATATCAGGGAGTAAACCTTCTGAGAATAAAAACAGCTGGAGCTTGTTAAGGTAATTACACAGGGGAAAGGAATGTACTGGGAACTCCTCAGAAGAATCTGATTTGTGGTGAGGGGAGAGAGATAAAAGCTCATTTAGGAACGACATGAACATGCTGCGTAGGTAGCTGTTTATCAGTAAATATCTCCACTGAGATTAAGAAAAGCAGTAGCTTAATAAATTAAGTACTTCCTGGTATGGATACTGTACTGGTAACTCCCCAAAAGAATCTGGATTGTGGTGAGGGAACAGAGAAAAAGCTCATTTAGGACCTGCACTTACGAAGGGGGTAGGCAGCTGTATATCAGGGAGTAAACCTTCTGAGAATAAAAACAGCTGGAGCTTGTTAAGGTAATTACCAGGGGAAAGGATAATGTACTGGGAACTCCTCAGAAGAATCTGATTTGTGGTGAGGGGAGAGAGATAAAAGCTCATTTAGGAACGACATGAACAAGCTGCGTAGGTAGCTGTTTATCAGTAAATATCTCCACTGAGATTAAGAAAAGCAGTAGCTTAATAAATTAAGTACTTCCTGGTATGGTTACTGTACTGGTAACTCCCCAAAAGAATCTGGATTGTGGTGAGGGAACAGAGAAAAAAGCTCATTTAGGACCTGCACTTACGAAGGGGGTAGGCAGCTGTATATCAGGGAGTAAACCTTCTGAGAATAAAAACAGCTGGAGCTTGTTAAGGTAATTACACAGGGGAAAGGATAATGTACTGGGAACTCCTCAGAAGAATCTGATTTGTGGTGAGGGGAGAGAGATAAAAGCTCATTTAGGAACGACATGAACATGCTGCGTAGGTAGCTGTTTATCAGTAAATATCTCCACTGAGATTAAGAAAAGCAGTAGCTTAATAAATTAAGTACTTCCTGGTATGGTTACTGTACTGGTAACTCCCCAAAAGAATCTGGATTGTGGTGAGGGAACAGAGAAAAAAGCTCATTTAGGACCTGCACTTACGAAGGGGGTAGGCAGCTGTATATCAGGGAGTAAACCTTCTGAGAATAAAAACAGCTGGAGCTTGTTAAGGTAATTACACAGGGGAAAGGATAATGTACTGGGAACTCCTCAGAAGAATCTGATTTGTGGTGAGGGGAGAGAGATAAAAGCTCATTTAGGAACGACATGAACATGCTGCGTAGGTAGCTGTTTATCAGTAAATATCTCCACTGAGATTAAGAAAAGCAGTAGCTTAATAAATTAAGTACTTCCTGGTATGGTTACTGTACTGGTAACTCCCCAAAAGAATCTGGATTGTGGTGAGGGAACAGAGAAAAAAGCTCATTTAGGACCTGCACTTACGAAGGGGGTAGGCAGCTGTATATCAGGGAGTAAACCTTCTGAGAATAAAAACAGCTGGAGCTTGTTAAGGTAATTACACAGGGGAAAGGATAATGTACTGGGAACTCCTCAGAAGATTCTGATTTGTGGTGAGGGGAGAGAGATAAAAGCTCATTTAGGAACGACATGAACATGCTGCGTAGGTAGCTGTTTATCAGTAAATATCTCCACTGAGATTAAGAAAAGCAGTAGCTTAATAAATTAAGTACTTCCTGGTATGGTTACTGTACTGGTAACTCCCCAAAAGAATCTGGATTGTGGTGAGGGAACAGAGAAAAAAGCTCATTTAGGACCTGCACTTACGAAGGGGGTAGGCAGCTGTATATCAGGGAGTAAACCTTCTGAGAATAAAAACAGCTGGAGCTTGTTAAGGTAATTACACAGGGGAAAGGATAATGTACTGGGAACTCCTCAGAAGAATCTGATTTGTGGTGAGGGGAGAGAGATAAAAGCTCATTTAGGAACGACATGAACATGCTGCGTAGGTAGCTGTTTATCAGTAAATATCTCCACTGAGATTAAGAAAAGCAGTAGCTTAATAAATTAAGTACTTCCTGGTATGGTTACTGTACTGGTAACTCCCCAAAAGAATCTGGATTGTGGTGAGGGAACAGAGAAAAAAGCTCATTTAGGACCTGCACTTACGAAGGGGGTAGGCAGCTGTATATCAGGGAGTAAACCTTCTGAGAATAAAAACAGCTGGAGCTTGTTAAGGTAATTACACAGGGGAAAGGATAATGTACTGGGAACTCCTCAGAAGAATCTGATTTGTGGTGAGGGGAGAGAGATAAAGCTCATTTATGAACGACATGAACATGCTGCGTAGGTAGCTGTTTATCAGTAAATATCTCCACTGAGATTAAGAAAAGCAGTAGCTTAATAAATTAAGTACTTCCTGGTATGGTTACTGTACTGGTAACTCCCCAAAAGAATCTGGATTGTGGTGAGGGAACAGAGAAAAAAGCTCATTTAGGACCTGCACTTACGAAGGGGGTAGGCAGCTGTATATCAGGGAGTAAACCTTCTGAGAATAAAAACAGCTGGAGCTTGTTAAGGTAATTACACAGGGGAAAGGATAATGTACTGGGAACTCCTCAGAAGAATCTGATTTGTGGTGAGGGGAGAGAGATAAAAGCTCATTTAGGAACGACATGAACATGCTGCGTAGGTAGCTGTTTATCAGTAAATATCTCCACTGAGATTAAGAAAAGCAGTAGCTTAATAAATTAAGTACTTCCTGGTATGGTTACTGTACTGGTAACTCCCCAAAAGAATCTGGATTGTGGTGAGGGAACAGAGAAAAAAGCTCATTTATGACCTACACTTACGAAGGGGGTAGGCAGCTGTATATCAGGGAGTAAACCTTCTGAGAATAAAAACAGCTGGAGCTTGTTAAGGTAATTACACAGGGGAAAGGATAATGTACTGGGAACTCCTCAGAAGAATCTGATTTGTGGTGAGGGGAGAGAGAGAAAAGCTCATTTAGGTACGACATGAACATGCTGCGTAGGTAGCTGTTTATCAGTAAATATCTCCACTGAGATTAAGAAAAGCAGTAGCTTAATAAATTAAGTACTTCCTGGTATAGTTACTGTACTCGTAACTCCCCAAAACAATCTGGATTGTGGTGAGGGAACAGAGAAAAAAGCTCATTTAGGACCTGCACTTACGAAGGGGGTAGGCAGCTGTATATCAGGGAGTAAACCTTCGGAGAATAAAAACAGCTGGAGCTTGTTAAGGTAACTACACAGGGGAAAGGACGATGTACTGGGAATTCCTCAGAAGAATCTTATTTGTGGTGAGGGGAGAGAGATAAATCTCATTTAGGAACGAAATGAACATGCTGCTTACGTAGCAGTTTATCAGTAAATATCTCCACTGGGTTTAAGAAAAGCAGTAGCTTAATAAATTAAGTACTTCCTGCTATGGATACTGTACTGGTAACTCCCCAAAAGAATCTGGATTGTGGTGAGGGAACAGAGAGAAAAGCTCATTTAGGACCTGCACTTACGAAGGGGGTAGGCAGCTGTATATCAGGAAGTAAACCTTCTGCGAATAAAAACAGCTGGAGCTTGTTAAGGTAATTACCCAGGGGAAAGGATAATGTACTGGGAACTCCTCAGAAGAATCTGATTTGTGGTGACGGGAGAGAGATAAAAGCTCATTTAGGAACGACATGAACAAGCTGCGTACATAGCTGTTTATCAGTAAATATCTCCACTGAGATTAAGTAAAGAAGTAGCTTAATAAATTAAGTACTTCCTGGTATGGTTACTGTACTGGTAACTCCCCAAAGAATCTGGATTGTGGTGAGGGAACAGAGAACAAAGCTCATTTAGGACCTGCACTTACGCAGGGGGTAGACAGCTGTATATCAGGGAGTAAACCTTCTGAGAATAAAAGCAGCTGGAGCTTGTTAAGGTAATTACAAAGGGGAAAGGATAATGTACTGGGAACTCCTCAGAAGAATCTGATTTGTGGTGAGGGGAGAGAGATAAAAGCTCATTTATGAACGACATGAACATGATGCGTAGGTAGCTGTTTATCAGTAAATATCTCCACTGAGATTAAGCAAAGCAGTAGCTTAATAAATTAAGTACTTCCTGCTATGGTTACTGTACTGGTAACTCTCCAAAAGAATCTGGATTGTGGTGAGGGAACAGAGAAAAAAGCTCATGTAGGACCTGCACTTACGAAGGGGGTAGGCAGCTGTATATCAGGGAGTAAACCTTCTGAGAATAAAAACAGCTGGAGCTTTTTAAGGTAATTACACAGGTGAAAGAATAATGTACTGGGAACTCCTCAGAAGAATCTGATTTGTGGTGAGGGGAGAGAGATAAAAGCTCATTTAGGAACGACCTGAACATGCTGCGTAGGGAGCTGTTTATCAGTAAATATCTCCACTGAGATTAAGAAAAGCAGTAGCTTAATAAATTAAGTACTTCCTGGTATGGTTACTGTACTGGTAACTCCCGAAAAGAATCTGGATTGTGGTGAGGGAACAGAGAAAAAAGCTCATTTAGGACCTGCACTTACGAAGGGGGTAGGCAGCTGTATATCAGGGAGTAAACCTCCTGACAATAAAAAAAGCTGGAGCTTGTTAAGTTAATTACACAGGGGAAAGGATAATGTACTGGGAACTCCTCAGAAGATTCTGATTTGTGGTGAGGGGAGAGAGATAAAAGCTCATTTAGGAACGACATGAACATGCTGCGTAGGTAGCTGTTTATCAGTAAATATCTCCACTGAGATTAAGAAAAGCAGTAGCTTAATGAATTAAGTACTTCCTCTTATGGTTACTGTACTGGTAACTCCCCAAAAGAATCTGGATTGTGGTGAGGGAACAGAGAAAAAAGCTCATTTAGGACCTGCACTTACGAAGGGGTAGGCAGCTGTATATCAGGGAGTAAACCTTCTGAGAATAAAAACAGGTGGAGCTTGTTAAGGTAATTACACAGGGGAAAGGATAATGTACTGGGAACACCTAAGAAGAATCTGATTGGTGGTGAGGGGAGAGAGATAAAAGCTCATTTAGGAACGACATGAACATGCTGCGTAGGTAGCTGTTTATCAGTAAATATCTCCACTGAGATTAAGAAAAGCAGTAGCTTAATAAATTAAGTACTTCCTGGTAAGGTTACTGTACTGGTAACTCCCCAAAAGAATCTGGATTGTGGTGAGGGAACAGAGAAAAAAGCTCATTTAGGACCTGCACTTACGAAGGGGGTAGGCAGCTGTATATCAGGGAGTAAACCTTCTGAGAATAAAAACAGCTGGAGCTTGTTAAGGTAATTACACAGGGGAAAGGATAATGGACTGGGAACTCCTCAGAAGAATCTGATTTGTGGTGAGGGGAGAGAGATAATAGCTCATTTAGGTACGACATGAACATGCTGCGTAGGTAGCTGTTTATCAGTAAATATCTCCACTGAGATTAAGAAAAGCAGTAGCTTAATAAATTAAGTACTTCCTGGTATGGTTACTGTGCTGGTTACTCCCCAAAAGAATCTGGATTGTGGTGATTGAACAGAGAAAAAAGCTCATTTAGGACCCGCACTTACGAAGGGGGTAGGCAGCTGTATATCAGGGAGTAAACCTTCTGAGAATAAAAACAAGTGGAGCTTGTTAAGGTAATTACACAGGGGAAAGGATAATGTACTGGGAACTCCTCAGAAGATTCTGATTTGTGGTGAGGGGAGAGAGATAAAAGCTCATTTAGGAACGACATGAACATGCTGCGTAGGTAGCTGTTTATCAGTAAATATCTCCACTGAGATTAAGAAAAGCAGTAGCTTAATGAATTAAGTACTTCCTCTTATGGTTACTGTACTGGTAACTCCCCAAAAGAATCTGGATTGTGGTGAGGGAACAGAGAAAAAAGCTCATTTAGGACCTGCACTTACGAAGGGGGTAGGCAGCTGTATATCAGGGAGTAAACCTTCTGAGAATAAAAACAGGTGGAGCTTGTTAAGGTAATTACACAGGGGAAAGGATAATGTACTGGGAACACCTAAGAAGAATCTGATTGGTGGTGAGGGGAGAGAGATAAAAGCTCATTTAGGAACGACATGAACATCCTGCGTAGGTAGCTGTTTATCAGTAAATATCTCCACTGAGATTAAGAAAAGCTGTAGCTTAATAAATTAAGTACTTCCTGGTAAGGTTACTGTACTGGTAACTCCCCAAAAGAATCTGGATTGTGGTGAGGGAACAGAGAAAAAAGCTCATTTAGGACCTGCACTTACGAAGGGGGTAGGCAGCTGTATATCAGGGAGTAAACCTTCTGAGAATAAAAACAGCTGGAGCTTGTTAAGGTAATTACACAGGGGAAAGGATAATGGACGGGGAACTCCTCAGAAGAATCTGATTTGTGGTGACGGGAGAGAGATAATAGCTCATTTATGTACGACATGAACATGCTGCGTAGGTAGCTGTTTATCAGTAAATATCTCCACTGAGATTAAGAAAAGCAGTAGCTTAATAAATTAAGTACTTCCTGGTATAGTTACTGTACTCGTAACTCCCCAAAACAATCTGGATTGTGGTGAGGGAACAGAGAAAAAAGCTCATTTAGGACCTGCACTTACGAAGGGGGTAGGCAGCTGTATATCAGGGAGTAAACCTTCTGAGAATAAAAACAGCTGGAGCTTGTTAAGGTAATTACAGAGTGGAAAGGATAATGTACTGGGAACTCCTCAGAAGAATCTGATTTCTGGTGAGGGGAGAGAGATAAAAGCTCATTTAAGAACGACATGAACATGTTGCGTAGGTAGCTGTTTATCAGTAAATATCTCCACTGAGATTAAGAAAAGCAGTAGCTTAATAAATTAAGTACTTCCTGGTATAGTTACTGTACTCGTAACTCCCCAAAACAATCTGGATTGTGGTGAGGGAACAGAGAAAAAAGCTCATTTAGGACCTGCACTTACGAAGGGGGTAGGCAGCTGTATATCAGGGAGTAAACCTTCTGAGAATAAAAACAGGTGGAGCTTGTTAAGGTAATTACACAGGGGAAAGGATAATGTACTGGGAACTCCTCAGAAGAATCTGATTGGTGGTGAGGGGAGAGAGATAAAAGCTCATTTAGGAACGACATGAACATGCTGGGTAGGTAGCTGTTTATCAGTAAATATCTCCACTGAGATTAAGAAAAGCAGTAGCTTAATAAATTAAGTACTTCCTGGTATGGTTACTGTACTGGTAACTCCCCAAAAGAATCTGGATTGTGGTGAGGGAACAGAGAAAAAAGCTCATTTATGACCTACACTTACGAAGGGGGTAGGCAGCTGTATATCAGGGAGTAAACCTTCTGAGAATAAAAACAGCTGGAGCTTGTTAAGGTAATTACACAGGGGAAAGGATAATGTACTGGGAACTCCTCAGAAGAATCTGATTTGTGGTGAGGGGAGAGAGAGAAAAGCTCATTTAGGTACGACATGAACATGCTGCGTAGGTAGCTGTTTATCAGTAAATATCTCCACTGAGATTAAGAAAAGCAGTAGCTTAATAAATTAAGTACTTCCTGGTATAGTTACTGTACTCGTAACTCCCCAAAACAATCTGGATTGTGGTGAGGGAACAGAGAAAAAAGCTCATTTAGGACCTGCACTTACGAAGGGGGTAGGCAGCTGTATATCAGGGAGTAAACCTTCGGAGAATAAAAACAGCTGGAGCTTGTTAAGGTAATTACACAGGGGAAAGGACGATGTACTGGGAATTCCTCAGAAGAATCTTATTTGTGGTGAGGGGAGAGAGATAAATCTCATTTAGGAACGAAATGAACATGCTGCTTACGTAGCAGTTTATCAGTAAATATCTCCACTGGGTTTAAGAAAAGCAGTAGCTTAATAAATTAAGTACTTCCTGCTATGGATACTGTACTGGTAACTCCCCAAAAGAATCTGGATTGTGGTGAGGGAACAGAGAGAAAAGCTCATTTAGGACCTGCACTTACGAAGGGGGTAGGCAGCTGTATATCAGGAAGTAAACCTTCTGCGAATAAAAACAGCTGGAGCTTGTTAAGGTAATTACCCAGGGGAAAGGATAATGTACTGGGAACTCCTCAGAAGAATCTGATTTGTGGTGAGGGGAGAGAGATAAAAGCTCATTTAGGAACGACATGAACAAGCTGCGTACATAGCTGTTTATCAGTAAATATCTCCACTGAGATTAAGTAAAGAAGTAGCTTAATAAATTAAGTACTTCCTGGTATGGTTACTGTACTGGTAACTCCCCAAAGAATCTGGATTGTGGTGAGGGAACAGAGAACAAAGCTCATTTAGGACCTGCACTTACGCAGGGGGTAGACAGCTGTATATCAGGGAGTAAACCTTCTGAGAATAAAAGCAGCTGGAGCTTGTTAAGGTAATTACAAAGGGGAAAGGATAATGTACTGGGAACTCCTCAGAAGAATCTGATTTGTGGTGAGGGGAGAGAGATAAAAGCTCATTTATGAACGACATGAACATGATGCGTAGGTAGCTGTTTATCAGTAAATATCTCCACTGAGATTAAGCAAAGCAGTAGCTTAATAAATTAAGTACTTCCTGCTATGGTTACTGTACTGGTAACTCTCCAAAAGAATCTGGATTGTGGTGAGGGAACAGAGAAAAAAGCTCATGTAGGACCTGCACTTACGAAGGGGGTAGGCAGCTGTATATCAGGGAGTAAACCTTCTGAGAATAAAAACAGCTGGAGCTTTTTAAGGTAATTACACAGGTGAAAGAATAATGTACTGGGAACTCCTCAGAAGAATCTGATTTGTGGTGAGGGGAGAGAGATAAAAGCTCATTTAGGAACGACCTGAACATGCTGCGTAGGGAGCTGTTTATCAGTAAATATCTCCACTGAGATTAAGAAAAGCAGTAGCTTAATAAATTAAGTACTTCCTGGTATGGTTACTGTACTGGTAACTCCCGAAAAGAATCTGGATTGTGGTGAGGGAACAGAGAAAAAAGCTCATTTAGGACCTGCACTTACGAAGGGGGTAGGCAGCTGTATATCAGGGAGTAAACCTCCTGACAATAAAAAAAGCTGGAGCTTGTTAAGTTAATTACACAGGGGAAAGGATAATGTACTGGGAACTCCTCAGAAGATTCTGATTTGTGGTGAGGGGAGAGAGATAAAAGCTCATTTAGGAACGACATGAACATGCTGCGTAGGTAGCTGTTTATCAGTAAATATCTCCACTGAGATTAAGAAAAGCAGTAGCTTAATGAATTAAGTACTTCCTCTTATGGTTACTGTACTGGTAACTCCCCAAAAGAATCTGGATTGTGGTGAGGGAACAGAGAAAAAAGCTCATTTAGGACCTGCACTTACGAAGGGGGTAGGCAGCTGTATATCAGGGAGTAAACCTTCTGAGAATAAAAACAGGTGGAGCTTGTTAAGGAAATTACACAGGGGAAAGGATAATGTACTGGGAACACCTAAGAAGAATCTGATTGGTGGTGAGGGGAGAGAGATAAAAGCTCATTTAGGAACGACATGAACATCCTGCGTAGGTAGCTGTTTATCAGTAAATATCTCCACTGAGATTAAGAAAAGCTGTAGCTTAATAAATTAAGTATTTCCTGGTAAGGTTACTGTACTGGTAACTCCCCAAAAGAATCTGGATTGTGGTGAGGGAACAGAGAAAAAAGCTCATTTAGGACCTGCACTTACGAAGGGGGTAGGCAGCTGTATATCAGGGAGTAAACCTTCTGAGAATAAAAACAGCTGGAGCTTGTTAAGGTAATTACACAGGGGAAAGGATAATGGACTGGGAACTCCTCAGAAGAATCTGATTTGTGGTGAGGGGAGAGAGATAATAGCTCATTTAGGTACGACATGAACATGCTGCGTAGGTAGCTGTTTATCAGTAAATATCTCCACTGAGATTAAGAAAAGCAGTAGCTTAATAAATTAAGTACTTCCTGGTATGGTTACTGTGCTGGTTACTCCCCAAAAGAATCTGGATTGTGGTGATTGAACAGAGAAAAAAGCTCATTTAGGACCCGCACTTACGAAGGGGGTAGGCAGCTGTATATCAGGGAGTAAACCTTCTGAGAATAAAAACAAGTGGAGCTTGTTAAGGTAATTACACAGGGGAAAGGATAATGTACTGGGAACTCCTCAGAAGATTCTGATTTGTGGTGAGGGGAGAGAGATAAAAGCTCATTTAGGAACGACATGAACATGCTGCGTAGGTAGCTGTTTATCAATAAAATATCTCCACTGAGATTAAGAAAAGCAGTAGCTTAATGAATTAAGTACTTCCTCTTATGGTTACTGTACTGGTAACTCCCCAAAAGAATCTGGATTGTGGTGAGGGAACAGAGAAAAAAGCTCATTTAGGACCTGCACTTACGAAGGGGGTAGGCAGCTGTATATCAGGGAGTAAACCTTCTGAGAATAAAAACAGGTGGAGCTTGTTAAGGTAATTACACAGGGGAAAGGATAATGTACTGGGAACACCTAAGAAGAATCTGATTGGTGGTGAGGGGAGAGAGATAAAAGCTCATTTAGGAACGACATGAACATCCTGCGTAGGTAGCTGTTTATCAGTAAATATCTCCACTGAGATTAAGAAAAGCTGTAGCTTAATAAATTAAGTACTTCCTGGTAAGGTTACTGTACTGGTAACTCCCCAAAAGAATCTGGATTGTGGTGAGGGAACAGAGAAAAAAGCTCATTTAGGACCTGCACTTACGAAGGGGGTAGGCAGCTGTATATCAGGGAGTAAACCTTCTGAGAATAAAAACAGCTGGAGCTTGTTAAGGTAATTACACAGGGGAAAGGATAATGGACGGGGAACTCCTCAGAAGAATCTGATTTGTGGTGACGGGAGAGAGATAATAGCTCATTTATGTACGACATGAACATGCTGCGTAGGTAGCTGTTTATCAGTAAATATCTCCACTGAGATTAAGAAAAGCAGTAGCTTAATAAATTAAGTACTTCCTGGTATAGTTACTGTACTCGTAACTCCCCAAAACAATCTGGATTGTGGTGAGGGAACAGAGAAAAAAGCTCATTTAGGACCTGCACTTACGAAGGGGGTAGGCAGCTGTATATCAGGGAGTAAACCTTCTGAGAATAAAAACAGCTGGAGCTTGTTAAGGTAATTACAGAGTGGAAAGGATAATGTACTGGGAACTCCTCAGAAGAATCTGATTTCTGGTGAGGGGAGAGAGATAAAAGCTCATTTAAGAACGACATGAACATGTTGCGTAGGTAGCTGTTTATCAGTAAATATCTCCACTGAGATTAAGAAAAGCAGTAGCTTAATAAATTAAGTACTTCCTGGTATAGTTACTGTACTCGTAACTCCCCAAAACAATCTGGATTGTGGTGAGGGAACAGAGAAAAAAGCTCATTTAGGACCTGCACTTACGAAGGGGGTAGGCAGCTGTATATCAGGGAGTAAACCTTCGGAGAATAAAAACAGCTGGAGCTTGTTAAGGTAATTACACAGGGGAAAGGACGATGTACTGGGAATTCCTCAGAAGAATCTTATTTGTGGTGAGGGGAGAGAGATAAATCTCATTTAGGAACGAAATGAACATGCTGCTTACGTAGCAGTTTATCAGTAAATATCTCCACTGGGTTTAAGAAAAGCAGTAGCTTAATAAATTAAGTACTTCCTGCTATGGATACTGTACTGGTAACTCCCCAAAAGAATCTGGATTGTGGTGAGGGAACAGAGAGAAAAGCTCATTTAGGACCTGCACTTACGTGGGGGTAGGCAGCTGTATATCAGGAAGTAAACCTTCTGCGAATAAAAACAGCTGGAGCTTGTTAAGGTAATTACCCAGGGGAAAGGATAATGTACTGGGAACTCCTCAGAAGAATCTGATTTGTGGTGAGGGGAGAGAGATAAAAGCTCATTTAGGAACGACATGAACAAGCTGCGTACATAGCTGTTTATCAGTAAATATCTCCACTGAGATTAAGTAAAGAAGTAGCTTAATAAATTAAGTACTTCCTGGTATGGTTACTGTACTGGTAACTCCCCAAAGAATCTGGATTGTGGTGAGGGAACAGAGAAAAAAGCTCATTTAGGACCTGCACTTACGCAGGGGGTAGACAGCTGTATATCAGGGAGTAAACCTTCTGAGAATAAAAGCAGCTGGAGCTTGTTAAGGTAATTACAAAGGGGAAAGGATAATGTACTGGGAACTCCTCAGAAGAATCTGATTTGTGGTGAGGGGAGAGAGATAAAAGCTCATTTATGAACGACATGAACATGATGCGTAGGTAGCTGTTTATCAGTAAATATCTCCACTGAGATTAAGCAAAGCAGTAGCTTAATAAATTAAGTACTTCCTGCTATGGTTACTGTACTGGTAACTCTCCAAAATAATATGGATTGTGGTGAGGGAACAGAGAAAAAAGCTCATGTAGGACCTGCACTTACGAAGGGTGTAGGCAGCTGTATATCAGGGAGTAAACCTTCTGAGAATAAAAACAGCTGGAGCTTTTTAAGGTAATTACACAGGGGAAAGGATAATGTACTGGGAACTCCTCAGAAGATTCTGATTCGTGGTGAGGGGAGAGAGATAAAAGCTCATTTAGGAACGACATGAACATGCTGCGTAGGTAGCTGTTTATCAGTAAATATCTCCACTGAGATTAAGAAAAGCAGTAGCTTAATGAATTAAGTACTTCCTCTTATGGTTACTGTACTGGTAACTCCCCAAAAGAATCTGGATTGTGGTGAGGGAACAGAGAAAAAAGCTCATTTAGGACCTGCACTTACGAAGGGGGTAGGCAGCTGTATATCAGGGAGTAAACCTTCTGAGAATAAAAACAGGTGGAGCTTGTTAAGGTAATTACACAGGGGAAAGGATAATGTACTGGGAACACCTAAGAAGAATCTGATTGGTGGTGAGGGAGAGAGATAAAAGCTCATTTAGGAACGACATGAACATCCTGCGTAGGTAGCTGTTTATCAGTAAATATCTCCACTGAGATTAAGAAAAGCTGTAGCTTAATAAATTAAGTACTTCCTGGTAAGGTTACTGTACTGGTAACTCCCCAAAAGAATCTGGATTGTGGTGAGGGAACAGAGAAAAAAGCTCATTTAGGACCTGCACTTACGAAGGGGGTAGGCAGCTGTATATCAGGGAGTAAACCTTCTGAGAATAAAAACAGCTGGAGCTTGTTAAGGTAATTACACAGGGGAAAGGATAATGGACTGGGAACTCCTCAGAAGAATCTGATATGTGGTGAGGGGAGAGAGATAATAGCTCATTTAGGTACGACATGAACATGCTGCGTAGGTAGCTGTTTATCAGTAAATATCTCCACTGAGATTAAGAAAAGCAGTAGCTTAATAAATTAAGTACTTCCTGGTATGGTTACTGTGCTGGTTACTCCCCAAAAGAATCTGGATTGTGGTGATTGAACAGAGAAAAAAGCTCATTTAGGACCTGCACTTACGAAGGGGGTAGGCAGCTGTATATCAGGGAGTAAACCTTCTGAGAATAAAAACAGGTGGAGCTTGTTAAGGTAATTACACAGGGGAAAGGATAATGTACTGGGAACTCCTCAGAAGAATCTGATTGGTGGTGAGGGGAGAGAGATAAAAGCTCATTTAGGAACGACATGAACATGCTGCGTAGGTAGCTGTTTATCAGTAAATATCTCCACTGAGATTAAGAAAAGCAGTAGCTTAATAAATTAAGTACTTCCTGGTATGGTTACTGTACTGGTAACTCCCCAAAAGAATCTGGATTGTGGTGAGGGAACAGAGAAAAAAGCTCATTTATGACCTACACTTACGAAGGGGGTAGGCAGCTGTATATCAGGGAGTAAACCTTCTGAGAATAAAAACAGCTGGAGCTTGTTAAGGTAATTACACAGGGGAAAGGATAACGTACTGGGAACTCCTCAGAAGAATCTGATTTGTGGTGAGGGGAGAGAGATAAAAGCTCATTTAGGTACGACATGAACATGCTGCGTAGGTAGCTGTTTATCAGTAAATATCTCCACTGAGATTAAGAAAAGCAGTAGCTTAATAAATTAAGTACTTCCTGGTATAGTTACAGTACTCGTAACTCCCCAAAACAATCTGGATTGTGGTGAGGGAACAGAGAAAAAAGCTCATTTAGGACCTGCACTTACGAAGGGGGTAGGCAGCTGTATATCAGGGAGTAAACCTTCGGAGAATAAAAACAGCTGGAGCTTGTTAAGGTAATTACACAGGGGAAAGGACGATGTACTGGGAATTCCTCAGAAGAATCTTATTTGTGGTGAGGGGAGAGAGATAAATCTCATTTAGGAACGAAATGAACATGCTGCTTACGTAGCAGTTTATCAGTAAATATCTCCACTGGGTTTAAGAAAAGCAGTAGCTTAATAAATTAAGTACTTCCTGCTATGGATACTGTACTGGTAACTCCCCAAAAGAATCTGGATTGTGGTGAGGGAACAGAGAGAAAAGCTCATTTAGGACCTGCACTTACGAAGGGGGTAGGCAGCTGTATATCAGGAAGTAAACCTTCTGCGAATAAAAACAGCTGGAGCTTGTTAAGGTAATTACCCAGGGGAAAGGATAATGTACTGGGAACTCCTCAGAAGAATCTGATTTGTGGTGAGGGGAGAGAGATAAAAGCTCATTTAGGAACGACATGAACAAGCTGCGTACATAGCTGTTTATCAGTAAATATCTCCACTGAGATTAAGTAAAGAAGTAGCTTAATAAATTAAGTACTTCCTGGTATGGTTACTGTACTGGTAACTCCTCAAAGAATCTGGATTGTGGTGAGGGAACAGAGAAAAAAGCTCATTTAGGACCTGCACTTACGCAGGGGGTAGACAGCTGTATATCAGGGAGTAAACCTTCTGAGAATAAAAGCAGCTGGAGCTTGTTAAGGTAATTACAAAGGGGAAAGGATAATGTACTGGGAACTCCTCAGAAGAATCTGATTTGTGGTGAGGGGAGAGAGATAAAAGCTCATTTATGAACGACATGAACATGATGCGTAGGTAGCTGTTTATCAGTAAATATCTCCACTGAGATTAAGCAAAGCAGTAGCTTAATAAATTAAGTACTTCCTGCTATGGTTACTGTACTGGTAACTCTCCAAAAGAATCTGGATTGTGGTGAGGGAACAGAGAAAAAAGCTCATGTAGGACCTGCACTTACGAAGGGGGTAGGCAGCTGTATATCAGGGAGTAAACCTTCTGAGAATAAAAACAGCTGGAGCTTTTTAAGGTAATTACACAGGTGAAAGAATAATGTACTGGGAACTCCTCAGAAGAATCTGATTTGTGGTGAGGGGAGAGAGATAAAAGCTCATTTAGGAACGACCTGAACATGCTGCGTAGGGAGCTGTTTATCAGTAAATATCTCCACTGAGATTAAGAAAAGCAGTAGCTTAATAAATTAAGTACTTCCTGGTATGGTTACTGTACTGGTAACTCCCGAAAAGAATCTGGATTGTGGTGAGGGAACAGAGAAAAAAGCTCATTTAGGACCTGCACTTACGAAGGGGGTAGGCAGCTGTATATCAGGGAGTAAACCTTCTGAGAATAAAAACAGCTGGAGCTTGTTAAGGTAATTACACAGGGGAAAGGATAATGTACTGGGAACTCCTCAGAAGATTCTGATTTGTGGTGAGGGGAGAGAGATAAAAGCTCATTTAGGAACGACATGAACATGCTGCGTAGGTAGCTGTTTATCAGTAAATATCTCCACTGAGATTAAGAAAAGCAGTAGCTTAATGAATTAAGTACTTCCTCTTATGGTTACTGTACTGGTAACTCCCCAAAAGAATCTGGATTGTGGTGAGGGAACAGAGAAAAAAGCTCATTTAGGACCTGCACTTACGAAGGGGGTAGGCAGCTGTATATCAGGGAATAAACCTTCTGAGAATAAAAACAGGTGGAGCTTGTTAAGGTAATTACACAGGGGAAAGGATAATGTACTGGGAACACCTAAGAAGAATCTGATTGGTGGTGAGGGGAGAGAGATAATAGCTCATTTAGGAACGACATGAACATCCTGCGTAGGTAGCTGTTTATCAGTAAATATCTCCACTGAGATTAAGAAAAGCTGTAGCTTAATAAATTAAGTACTTCCTGGTAAGGTTACTGTACTGGTAACTCCCCAAAAGAATCTGGATTGTGGTGAGGGAACAGAGAAAAAAGCTCATTTAGGACCTGCACTTACGAAGGGGGTAGGCAGCTGTATATCAGGGAGTAAACCTTCTGAGAATAAAAACAGCTGGAGCTTGTTGAGGTAATTACACAGGGGAAAAGATGAAGTACTGGGAACTCCTCAGAAGAATCTGATTTGTGGTGAGGGAAGAGAGATAAAAGCTCATTTAGGAACGACATGAACATGCTGCATACGTAGCTGTTTATCAGTAAATATCTCCACTGAGATTAAGAAAAGCAGTAGCTTAATAAATTAAGTACTTCCTGGTATGGTTACTGTACTGGTAACTCTCCAAAAGAATCTGGATTGTGGTGAGGGAACAGAGAAAAAAGCTCATTTAGGACCTGCACTTACGAAGGGGGTAGGCAGCTGTATATCAGGGAGTAAACCTTCTGAGAATAAAAACAGCTGGAGCTTGTTAAGGTAATTACACAGGGGAAAGGATAATGTACTGGGAACTCCTCAGAAGAATCTGATTTGTGGTGAGTGGAGAGAGATAAAAGCTCATTTAGGAACGACATGAACATGCTGCGTAGGTAGCTGTTTATCAGTAAATATCTCCACTGAGATTAAGAAAAGCAGTAGCTTAATAAATTAAGTACTTCCTGGTATGGTTACTCTACAGGTAACTCCACAAAAGAATCTGGATTGTGGTGAGGGAACAGAGAAAAAAGCTCATTTAGGACCTGCACTTACGAAGGGGGTAGGCAGCTGTATATCAGGGAGTAAACCTTCTGAGAATAAAAACAGCTGGAGCTTGTTAAGGTAATTACACAGGGGAAAGGATAATGTACTGGGAACTCCTCAGAAGAATCTGATTCGTGGAGAGGGGAGAGAGATAAAAGCTCATTTAGGAACGACATGAACATGCTGTGTAGGTAGCTGTTTATCAGTAAATATCTCCACTGAGATTAAGAAAAGCAGTAGCTTAATAAATTAAGAACTTCCTGGTATGGTTACTGTACTGGTAACTCCCCAAAACAATCTGGATTGTGGTGAGGGAACAGTGAAAAAAGCTCATTTAGGACCTCCACTTACGAAGGGGGTAGGCAGCTGTATATTAGGGAGTAAACCTTTTGAGAATAAAAACAGCTGGAGCTTGTTGAGGTAATTACACAGGGGAAAAGATGAAGTACTGGGAACTCCTCAGAAGAATCTGATTTGTGGTGAGGGAAGAGAGATAAAAGCTCATTTAGGAACGACATGAACATGCTGTGTAGGTAGTTGTTTATCAGTAAATATCTCCACTGAGATTAAGAAAAGCAGTAGCTTAATAAATTAAGTACTTCCTGGTATGGTTACTGTACTGGTAACTCCGCAAAAGAATCTGGATTGTGGTGAGGGAACAGAGAAAAAAGCTCATTTAGGACCTGCAATTACGAAGGGGGTAGGAAGATGTATATCAGGGAGTAAACCTGCTGAGAATAAAAACAGCTGGAGCTTGTTAAGGTAATTACACAGGGGAAAGGATAATGAACTGGGAAATCCTCAGAAGAATCTGATTTGTGGTTAGGCGAGAGAGATAAAAGCTCATTTAGGAACGAGATGAACATGCTGTGTAGGTAGCTGTTTATCAGTAAATATCTCCACTGACATTAAGAAAAGCAGTAGCTTAATAAATTAAGTACTTCCTGGTATGGTTACTGTACTGGTAACTGCCCAAAAGAATCTGGATTGTGGTGAGGGAACAGAGAAAAAAGGTCATTTAGAACCTGCACTTACGAAGGGGGTAGGCAGCTGTATATCAGGGAGTAAACCTTCTGAGAATAAATACAGCTGGAGCTTGTTAAGGTAATTACACAGTGGAAAGGATAATGTACTGGGAACTCCTCAGAAGAATCTGATTTTTGGTGAGGGGAGAGAGATAAAAGCTCATTTAGGAACGACATGAACATGCTGCGTAGGTGGCTGTTTATCAGTAAATATCTCCACTGAGGTTAAGAAAAGCAGTAGCTTAATAAATTAAGTACTTCCTGGTATGGATACTGTACTGGTAACACCTGAAAAGAATCTGGATTGTGGTGAGGGAACAGAGAAAAAAGCTCATTTAGGACCTGCACTTACGAAGGGGGTAGGCAGCTGTATATCAGGGAGTAAACCTTCTGAGGATAAAAACAGCTGGAGCTTGTTAAGGTAATTGCACAGGGGAAAGGATAAAGTACTGGGAACTCCTCAGAAGAATCTGATTTGTGGTGAGTGGAGAGAGATAAAAGCTCATTTAGGAACGACATGAACATGCTGCGTAGGTAGCTGTTTATCAGTAAATATCTCCACTGAGATTAAGAAAAGCAGTAGCTTAATAAATTAAGTACTTCCTGGTATGGATACTGTACTGGTAACGCCCCAAAAGAATCTGGATTGTGGTGAGGGAACAGAGCAAAAAGCTCATTTAGGACCTGCACTTACGAAGGGGGTAGGCAGCTGTATATCAGGGAGTAAACCTTCTGAGAATAAAAACAGCTGGAGCTTGTTAAGGTAATTACACAGGGGAAAGGAAAATGTACTGGGAACTCCTCAGAAGAATCTGATTTGTGGTGAGGGGAGAGAGGTAAAAGCTCATTTAGGAACAACATGAACATGCTGCGTAGGTAGCTGTTTATCAGTAAATATCTCCACTGAGATTGAGAAAAGCAGTAGCTTAATAAATTAAGTACTTCCTGGTATGGTTACTCTACTGGTAACTCCCCAAAAGAATCTGGATTGTGGTGAGGGAACAGAGAAAAAAGCTCATTTAGGACCTTCACTTACGAATGGGTTAGGCAGCTGTATATCAGGGAGTAAACCTTCTGAGAATAAATATAGCTGGAGCTTGTTAAGGTAATTACACAGGGGAAAGGATAATGTACTGGGAACTCCTCAGAAGAATCTGATTCGTGGTGAGGGGAGAGATATAAAAGCTCATTTAGGAACGACATGAACATGCTGCGTAGGTAGCTGTTTATCAGTAAATATCTCCACTGAGATTAAGAAAAGCAGTAGCTTAATAAATTAAGTACTTCCTGGTATGGTTACTCTACTGGTAACTCCCCAAACGAATCTGGATCGTGGTGAGGGAACAGAGAAAAAAGCTCATTTAGGACCTGCACTTACGAAGGGGGTAGGCAGCTGTATATCAGGGAGTAAACCTTCTGAGAATAAAAACAGCTGGAGCTTGTTAAGGTAAATTACACAGTGGA
>NW_025956570.1:0-31472 GCF_023159225.1 Perognathus longimembris pacificus
AGCTGTATATGAGGGAGTAAACCTTCTGAGAATAAAAACAGCTGGAGCTTTTTAAGGTAATTACACAGGGGAAAGGATAATGTACTGGGAACAATTCAGAAAAATCTGATTTGTGGTGAGGGGAGAGAGATAAAAGCTCATTTAGGAACGACATGAACATGCTGCGTAGGTAGTTGTTTATCAGTAAATATCTCCACTGAGATTAAGAAAAGCAGTAGTTTAATAAATTAAGTACTTCCTGGTATGGTTACTCTACTGGTAACTCCCCAAAAGAATCTGGATTGTGGTGAGGGAACAGAGAAAATAGCTCATTTAGGACCTGCACTTACGAAGGGGATAGGCAGCTGGATATCAGGGAGTAAACCTTCTGAGAATAAAAACAGCTGGAGCTTGTTAAGGTAATTACACAGGGGAAAGGATAATGTACTGGGAACTCCTTAGAAGAATCTGATTTGTGGTGAGGGGAGAGAGATAAAAGCTCATTTAGGGACGACATGAACATGCTGCGTAGGTAGCTGTTTATCAGTAAATATCTCCACTGAGATTAAGAAAAGCAGTAGCTTAATAAGTTAAGTACTTCCTGGTATGGTTACTGTACTGGAAACTCCCCAAAAGAATCTGGATTGTGGTGAGGGAACAGAGAAAAAAGCTCATTTAGGACCTGCACTGACGAAGGGGGTAGGCAGCTGTATATCAGGGAGTAAACGTTCTGAGAATAAAAACAGCTGGAGCTTCTTAAGGTAATTACACAGGGGAAATTATAAAGTACTGGCAACTCCTCAGAAGAATCTGATTTGTGGTGAGGGGAGAGAGATAACAGCTCATTTAGGAACGACATGAACATGCTGCCTACCTAGCTGTTTATCAGTAAATTTCTCCACTGAGATTAAGAAAAGCAGTAGCTTAATAAATTAAGTACTTCCTGGTATGGTTACTGTACTGGTAACTCCCCAAAAGAATCTGGATTGTTGTTAGGGAACAGAGAAAAAAGCTCATTTAGGACCTGCACTTACGAAGGGGGTAGGCAGCTGTATATCAGGGAGTAAACCTTCTGAGAATAAAAACAGCTGGAGCTTGTTAAGGTAATTACACAGGGGAAAGGATAATGTACTGGGAACTCCTCAGAAGAATCTGATTTGTGGTGAGGGGAGAGAGATAAAAGCTCATTTAGGAACGACATGAACATACTGCGTAGGTAGCTGTTTATCAGTAAATATCTCCACTGAGATTAAGAAAAGCAGTAGCTTAATAAATTAAGTACTTCCTGCTATGGTTACTGTACTGGTAACTCCCCAAAAGAATCTGGATTGTGGTGAGGGAACAGAGAAAAAAGCTCATTTAGGACCGGCACTTACGAAGGGGGTAGGCAGCTGTATATCAGGGAGTAAACCTTCTGAGAATAAAAACAGCTGGAGTTTGTTAAGGTAATTACACAGGGGAAATTATAAAGTACTGGGAACTCCTCAGAAGAATGTGATTTGTGGTGACGGGAGAGAGATAAAAGCTCATTTAGGATCGAGATGAACATGCTGCATAGGTAGCTGTTTATCAGTAAATATCTCCACTGAGATTAAGAAAAGCAGTAGATTAATAAATTAAGTACTTCCTGGTATGGTTACTGTACTGGTAACTCCTCAAAAGAATCTGGATTGTGGTGAGGGAACAGAGAAAAAAGCTCATTTAGGACCTGCACTTATGAAGGGGGTAGGCAGCAGTATATCAGGGAGTAAACCTTCTGAGAATAAAAACAGCTGGAGCTTGTTAAGGTAATTACACAGGGGAAAGGATAATGTACTGGGAACTCCTCAGAAGAATCTGATTTGTGGTGAGGGGAGAGAGATAAAAGCTCATTTAGGAAAGACATGAACATGCTGCGAAGGTAGCTGTTTATCAGTAAATATCTCCACTGAGATTAAGAAAAGCAGTAGCTTAATAAATTAAGTACTTCCTGGTATGTTTAATGTACTGGTATCTCCCCAAAAGAATCTGGATTGTGGTGAGGGTAGAGAGAAAAAAGCTCATTTAGGACCTGCACTTTTGAAGGGGGTAGGCAGCTGTATATCAGTGAGTAAACCTTCTGAGAATAAAAACAGCTGGAGCTTGTTAAGGTAATTACACAGGGGAAAGGATAATGTACTGGGAACTCCTCAGAAGAATCTGATTTGTGGTGAAGGGAGAGAGATAAAAGCTCATTTAGGAACGACATGAACATGCTGCGTAGGTAGCTGTTTATCAGTAAATATCTCCACTGAGATTAAGAAAAGCAGTAGCTTAATAAATTAAGTACGTCCTGGTATGGTTACTGTACTGGTAACTCCCCAAAAGAATCTGGATTGTGGTGAGGGAACAGAGAAAAAAGCTCATTTAGGACCTGCACTTACGAAGGGGGTAGGCAGCTGTATATCAGGCAGTAAACCTTCTGAGAATAAAAACAGCTGTAGCTTGTTAAGGTAATTACACAGGGAAAAGGATAAAGTACTGGGAACTCCTCAGAAGAATCTGATTTGTGGTGAGGGGAGAGAGATAAAAGCTCATTTAGGAACGACATGAACATGCTCCCTACGTAGCTGTTTATCAGTAAATATCTCCACTGAGATTAAGAAAAGCAGTAGCTTAATAAATTAAGTACTTACTGGTATGGTTACTGTACTGGAAACTCCCCAAAAGAATCTGGATTGTGGTGAGGGAACAGAGAAAAAAGCTCATTTAGGACCTGCACTTACGAAGGGGGTAGGCAGCTGTATATCAGGGAGTAAACCTTCTGAGAATAAAAACAGCTGGAGCTTGTTAAGGTAATTACACAGGGGAAAGGATAATGTACTGGCAACTCCTCAGAAGAATCTGATTTGTTGTGAGGGGAGAGAGATAAAAGCTCATTTAGGAACGACATGAACATGCTGCGTAGGTAGCTGTTTATCAGTAAATATCTCCACTGAGATTAAGAAAAGGAGTAGCTTAATAAATTAAGTACTTCCTGGTATGGTTACTGTACTGGTAACTCCCCAAAAGAATCTGGATTGTGGTGAGGGAACAGAGATAAAAGCTCATTTAGGACCTGCACTTACGAAGGGGGTAGGCAGCTGTATCTCAGACCGTAAACCTTCTGAGAATAAAAACAGCTGGAGCTTGTTAAGTTAATTACACAGGGGAAAGCATAATGTACTGGGAACAATTCAGAAGAATCTGATTTGTGGTGAGGGGAGAGAGATAAAATCTCATTTAGGAACGACATGAACATGCTGCGTAGGTAGCTGTTTATCATTAAATATCTCCACTGAGATTAAGAAAAGCAGTAGCTTAATAAATTAAGTACTTCCTGGTATGGTTACTGTACTGGTCACTCCACAAAAGAATCTGGATTGTGGTGAGGGAACAGAGAAAAAAGCTCATTTAGGACCTACACTTACGAAGGGGGTAGGTAGCTGTATATCAGGGAGTAAACCTTCTGAGAATAAAAACAGCTGGACCTTGTTAAGGTAATTACACAGGGGAAAGGATAATGTACTGGGAACTCCTCAGAAGAATCTGATTTGTGGTGAGGGGAGAGAGATAAAAGCTCATTTAGGAACGACATGAACATGCTGCGTAGGTAGCTGTTTATCAGTAAATATCTCCACTGAGATTAAGAAAAGCAGTAGCTTAATAAATTAAGTACTTCCTGGTATGGTTACTGTACTGGTAACTCCCCAAAAGAATCTGGATTGTGGTGTGGGAACAGAGAAAAAAGCTCATTTATGACCTGCACTTACGAAGGGGGTAGGCAGCTGTATATCAGGGAGTAAACCTTCTGAGAATAAAAACAGCTGGAGCTTGTTAAGGTAATTACACAGGGGAAAGGATAATGTACTGCGAACTCCTCAGAAGAATCTGATTTGTGGTGAGGGGAGATAGATAAAAGCTTATTTAGGAACGACATGAACATGCTGCGTACGTAGCTGTTTATCAGTAAATATCTCCACTGAGATTAAGAAAAGCAGTAGCTTAATAAATTAAGTACTTCCTGGTATGGTTACTGTACTGGTAACTCCCCAAAAGAATCTGGATTGTGGTGAGGGAACAGAGAAAAAAGCTCATTTAGGACCTGCACTTACGAAGGGGGTAGGCAGCTGTATATCAGGGAGTAAACCTACTGAGAATAAAACCACCTGGAGCTTGTTAAGGTAATTACACAGGGGAAAGGATAATGTACTGGGAACTCCTCAGAAGAATCTGATTTGTGGTGAGGGGAGAGAGATAAAAGCTCATTTAGGAACGACATGAACATGCTGCGTAGGTAGCTGTTTATCAGTAAATATCTCCACTGAGATTAAGAAAAGCAGTAGCTTAATAAATTAAGTATTTCCTGGTATGGTTACTGTACTGGTAACTCCCCAAAAGAATCTGGATTTTGGTGAGGGATCAGAGAAAAAAGCTCATTTAGGACCTGCACTTACGAAGGGGGTAGGCAGCTGTATATCAGGGAGTAAATCTTCTGAGAATAAAAACAGCTGGAGCTTGTTAAGGTAATTACACAGGGGAAAGGATAATGTACTGGGAACTCCTCAGAAGAATCTGATTTGTGGTGAGGGGAGAGAGATAAAAGCTCATTTAGGAACGACATGAACATGCTGCGTAGGTAGCTGTTTATCAGTAAATATCTCCACTGAGATTAAGAAAAGCAGTAGCTTAATAAATTAAGTACTTCCTGGTATGGTTACTGTACTGGTAACTCTCCAAAAGAATCTGGATTGTGGTGAGGGAACAGAGAAAAAAGCTCATTTAGGACCTGCACTTACGAAGGGGGTAGGCAGCTGTATATCAGGGAGTAAAACTTCTGAGAATAAAAACAGCTGGAGCTTGTTAAGGTAATTACACAGGGGAAAGGATAATGTACTGGGAACTCCTCAGAAGAATCTGATTTGTGGTGAGTGGAGAGAGATAAAAGCTCATTTAGGAACGACATGAACATGCTGCGTAGGTAGCTGTTTATCAGTAAATATCTCCACTGAGATTAAGAAATGCAGTAGCTTAATAAATTAAGTACTTCCTGGTATGGTTACTCTACAGGTAACTCCACAAAAGAATCTGGATTGTGGTGAGGGAACAGAGAAAAAAGCTCATTTAGGACCTGCACTTACGAAGGGGGTAGGCAGCTGTATATCAGGGAGTAAACCTTCTGAGAATAAAAACAGCTGGAGCTTGTTAAGGTAATTACACAGGGGAAAGGATAATGTACTGGGAACTCCTCAGAAGAATCTGATTCGTGGTGAGGGGAGAGAGATAAAAGCTCATATAGGAACGACATGAACATGCTGTGTAGGTAGCTGTTTATCAGTAAATATCTCCACTGAGATTAAGAAAAGCAGTAGCTTAATAAATTAAGTACTTCCTGGTATTGTTACTGTACTGGTAACTCCCCAAAAGAATCTGGATTGTGGTGAGGGAACAGTGAAAAAAGCTCATTTAGGACCTGCACTTACGAAGGGGGTAGGCAGCAGTATATTAGGGAGTAAACCTTTTGAGAATAAAAACAGCTGGAGCTTGTTGAGGTAATTACACAGGGGAAAAGATGAAGTACTGGGAACTCCTCAGAAGAATCTGATTTGTGGTGAGGGAAGAGAGATAAAAGCTCATTTAGGAACGACATGAACATGCTGTGTAGGTAGCTGTTTATCAGTAAATATCTCCACTGAGATTAAGAAAAGCAGTAGCTTAATAAATTAAGTACTTCCTGGTATGGTTACTGTACTGGTAACTCCGCAAAAGAATCTGGATTGTGGTGAGGGAACAGAGAAAAAAGCTCATTTAGGACCTGCAATTACGAAGGGGGTAGGAAGATGTATATCAGGGAGAAAACCTTCTGAGAATAAAAACAGCTGGAGCTTGTTAAGGTAATTACACAGGGGAAAGGATAATGAACTGGGAAATCCTCAGAAGAATCTGATTTGTGGTTAGGGGAGAGAGATAAAAGCTCATTTAGGAACGAGATGAACATGCGGTGTAGGTAGCTGTTTATCAGTAAATATCTCCACTGACATTAAGAAAAGCAGTAGCTTAATAAATTAAGTACTTCCTGGTATGGTTACTGTACTGGTAACTGCCCAAAAGAATCTGGATTGTGGTGAGGGAACAGAGAAAAAAGCTCATTTAGAACCTGCACTTACGAAGGGGGTAGGCAGCTGTATATCAGGGAGTAAACCTTCTGAGAATAAATACAGCTGGAGCTTGTTAAGGTAATTACACAGTGGAAAGGATAATGTACTGGGAACTCCTCAGAAGAATCTGATTTTTGGTGAGGGGAGAGATATAAAAGCTCATTTAGGAACGACATGAACATGCTGCGTAGGTGGCTGTTTATCAGTAAATATCTCCACTGAGATTAAGAAAAGCAGTAGCTTAATAAATTAAGTACTTCCTGGTATGGATACTGTACTGGTAACGCCCCAAAAGAATCTGGATTGTGGTGAAGGAACAGAGCAAAAAGCTCATTTAGGACCTGCACTTACGAAGGGGGTAGGCAGCTGTATATCAGGGAGTAAACCTTCTGAGAATAAAAACAGCTGGAGCTAGTTAAGGTAATTACACAGGGGAAAGGATAATGTATTGGGAACTCCTCAGAAGAATCTGATTTGTGGTGAGGGGAGAGAGGTAAAAGCTCATTTAGGAACAACATGAACATTCTGCGTAGGTAGCTGTTTATCAGTAAATATCTCCACTGAGATTGAGAAAAGCAGTAGCTTAATAAATTAAGTACTTCCTGGTATTGTTACTGTACTGGTAACTCCCCAAAAGAATCTGGATTGTGGTGAGGGAACAGAGAAAAAAGCTCATTTAGGACCTGCACTTACGAAGGGGGTAGGCAGCTGTATATCACGGAGTAAACCTTCTGAGAATAAAAACAGCTGGAGCTTGTTGAGGTAATTACACAGGGGAAAAGATGAAGTACTGGGAACTCCTCAGAAGAATCTGATTTGTGGTGAGGGAAGAGAGATAAAAGCTCATTTAGGAACGACATGAACATGCTGCATAAGTAGCTGTTTATCAGTAAATATCTCCACTGAGATTAAGAAAAGCAGTAGCTTAATAAATTAAGTACTTCCTGGTATGGTTACTGTACTGGTAACTCCCCAAAAGAATCTGGATTGTGGTGAGGGAACAGAGAAAAAAGTTCATTTAGGACCTGCAATTACGAAGGGGGTAGGAAGCTGTATATCAGGGAGTAAACCTTCTGAGAATAAAAACAGCTGGAGCTTGTTAAGGTAATTACACAGGGGAAAGGATAATGAACTGGGAAATCCTCAGAAGAATCTGATTTGTGGTTAGGGGAGAGAGATAAAAGCTCATTTAGGAACGAGATGAACATGCTGTGTAGGTAGCTGTTTATCAGTAAATATCTCCACTGACATTAAGAAAAGCAGGAGCTTAATAAATTAAGTACTTCCTGGTATGGTTACTGTACTGGTAACTCCCCAAAAGAATCTGGATTGTGGTGAGGGAACAGAGAAAAAAGCTCATTTAGAACCTGCACTTACGAAGGGGGTAGGCAGCTGTATATCAGGGAGTAAACCTTCTGAGAATAAAAACAGCTGGAGCTTGTTAAGGTAATTACACAGGGGAAAGGAAAATGTACTGGGAACTGCTCAGAAGAATCTGATTTGTGGTGAGGGGAGAGAGGTAAAAGCTCATTTAGGAACAACATGAACATGCTGCGTAGGTAGCTGTTTATCAGTAAATATCTCCACTGAGATTAAGAAAAGCAGTAGCTTAATAAATTAAGTACTTCCTGGTATGGTTATTCTACTGGTAACTCCCCAAAAGAATCTGGATTGTGGTGAGGGAACAGAGAAAAAAGCTCATTTAGGACCTTCACTTACGAATGGGGTAGGCAGCTGTATATCAGGGAGTAAACCTTCAGAGAATAAATACAGCTGGAGCTTGTTAAGGTAATTACACAGGGGAAAGGATAATGTACTGGGAACTCCTCAGAAGAATCTGATTCGTGGTGAGGGGAGAGATATAAAAGCTCATTTAGGAACGACATGAACATGCTGCGTAGGTAGCTGTTTATCAGTAAATATCTCCACTGAGATTAAGAAAAGCAGTGGCTTAATAAATTAAGTACTTCCTGGTATGGTTACTGTACTGGTAACTCCCCAAACGAATCTGGATCGTGGTGAGGGAACAGAGAAAAAAGCTCATTTAGGACCTGCACTTACGAAGGGGGTAGGCAGCTGTATATTAGGGAGTAAACCTTCTGAAAATAAAAACAGCTGGAGCTTGTTAAGGTAATTGCACAGGGGAAACGATGAAGTACTGGGAAATCCTCAGAAGAATCTGATTTGTGGTGAGGGGAGAGAGATAAAAGCTCATTTAGGAACGACATGAACATGCTGCGTAGGTGGCTGTTTATCAGTAAATATCTCCACTGAGGTTAAGAAAAGCAGTAGCTTAATAAATTAAGTACTTCCTGGTATTGTTACTGTACTGGTAACTCCCCAAAAGAATCTGGATTGTGGTGAGGGAACAGAGAAAAAAGCTCATTTAGGACCTGCACTTACGAAGGGGGTAGGCAGCTGTATATCACGGAGTAAACCTTCTGAGAATAAAAACAGCTGGAGCTTGTTGAGGTAATTACACAGGGGAAAAGATGAAGTACTGGGAACTCCTCAGAAGAATCTGATTTGTGGTGAGGGAAGAGAGATAAAAGCTCATTTAGGAACGACATGAACATGCTGCATACGTAGCTGTTTATCAGTAAATATCTCCACTGAGATTAAGAAAAGCAGTAGCTTAATAAATTAAGTACTTCCTGGTATGGTTACTGTACTGGTAACTCCCCAAAAGAATCTGGATTGTGGTGAGGGAACAGAGAAAAAAGTTCATTTAGGACCTGCAATTACGAAGGGGGTAGGAAGCTGTATATCAGGGAGTAAACCTTCTGAGAATAAAAACAGCTGGAGCTTGTTAAGGTAATTACACAGGGGAAAGGATAATGAACTGGGAAATCCTCAGAAGAATCTGATTTGTGGTTAGGGGAGAGAGATAAAAGCTCATTTAGGAACGAGATGAACATGCTGTGTAGGTAGCTGTTTATCAGTAAATATCTCCACTGACATTAAGAAAAGCAGGAGCTTAATAAATTAAGTACTTCCTGGTATGGTTACTGTACTGGTAACTCCCCAAAAGAATCTGGATTGTGGTGAGGGAACAGAGAAAAAAGCTCATTTAGAACCTGCACTTACGAAGGGGGTAGGCAGCAGTATATCAGGGAGTAAACCTTCTGAGAATAAAAACAGCTGGAGCTTGTTAAGGTAATTACACAGGGGAAAGGAAAATGTACTGGGAACTGCTCAGAAGAATCTGATTTGTGGTGAGGGGAGAGAGGTAAAAGCTCATTTAGGAACAACATGAACATGCTGCGTAGGTAGCTGTTTATCAGTAAATATCTCCACTGAGATTAAGAAAAGCAGTAGCTTAATAAATTAAGTACTTCCTGGTATGGTTACTCTACTGGTAACTCCCCAAAAGAATCTGGATTGTGGTGAGGGAACAGAGAAAAAAGCTCATTTAGGACCTTCACTTACGAATGGGGTAGGCAGCTGTATATCAGGGAGTAAACCTTCTGAGAATAAATACAGCTGGAGCTTGTTAAGGTAATTACACAGGGGAAAGGATAATGTACTGGGAACTCCTCAGAAGAATCTGATTCGTGGTGAGGGGAGAGATATAAAAGCTCATTTAGGAACGACATGAACATGCTGCGTAGGTAGCTGTTTATCAGTAAATATCTCCACTGAGATTAAGAAAAGCAGTGGCTTAATAAATTAAGTACTTCCTGGTATGGTTACTGTACTGGTAACTCCCCAAACGAATCTGGATCGTGGTGAGGGAACAGAGAAAAAAGCTCATTTAGGACCTGCACTTACGAAGGGGGTAGGCAGCTGTATATTAGGGAGTAAACCTTCTGAAAATAAAAACAGCTGGAGCTTGTTAAGGTAATTGCACAGGGGAAACGATGAAGTACTGGGAAATCCTCAGAAGAATCTGATTTGTGGTGAGGGGAGAGAGATAAAAGCTCATTTAGGAACGACATGAACATGCTGCGTAGGTGGCTGTTTATCAGTAAATATCTCCACTGAGGTTAAGAAAAGCAGTAGCTTAATAAATTAAATACTTCCTGGTATGGTTACTGTACTGGTAACTCCCCAAAAGAATCTGGATTGTGGTGAGGGAACAGAGAAAAAAGCTCATTTAGGACCTGCACTTACGAAGGGGGTAGGCAGCTGTATATTAGGGAGTAAACCTTCTGAAAATAAAAACAGCTGGAGCTTGTTAAGGTAATTGCACAGGGGAAAAGATGAAGTACTGGGAAATCCTCAGAAGAATCTGATTTGTGGTGAGGGGAGAGAGATAAAAGCTCATTTAGGAACGACAAGATCATGCTGCGTAGGTAGCTGTTTATCAGTAAATATCTCCACTGAGATTAAGAAAAGCAGTAGCTTAATAAATTAAGTACTTCCTGGTATGGTTACAGTACTGGTTACTCCCCAAAAGAATCTGGATTGTGGTGAGGGAACAGAGAAAAAAGCTCATTTAGACCTTCACTTACGAAGGGGGTAGTCATCTGTATATCAGGGAGTAAACCTTCTGAGGATAAAAACAGCTGGAGCTTGTTAAGGTAATTACACATGGGAAAGGATAAAGTATTGGGAACTCCTCAGAAGAATCTGATTTGTGGTGAAGGGAGAGAGATAAAAGCTCATTTAGGAACGACATGAACATGCTGCGTAGGTAGCTGTTTATCAGTAAATATCTCCACTGAGATTAAGAAAAGCAGTAGCTTAATAAATTAAGTACTTCCTGGTATGGTTACTGTACTGGTAACTCCCCAAAAGAATCTGGATTGTGGTGAGGGAACAGAGAAAAAAGCTCATTTAGGACCTGCACTTACGAAGGGGGTAGGCAGCTGTATATCAGGGAGTAAACCTACTGAGAATAAAACCACCTGGAGCTTGTTAAGGTAATTACACAGGGGAAAGGATAATGTACTGGGAACTCCTCAGAAGAATCTGATTTGTGGTGAGGGGAGAGAGATAAAAGCTCATTTAGGAACGACATGAACATGCTGCGTAGGTAGCTGTTTATCAGTAAATATCTCCACTGAGATTAAGAAAAGCAGTAGCTTAATAAATTAAGTACTTCCTGGTATGGTTACTGTACTGGTAACTCCCCAAAAGAATCTGGATTTTGGTGAGGGAACAGAGAAAAAAGCTCATTTAGGACCTGCACTTACGAAGGGGGTAGGCAGCTGTATATCAGGGAGTAAATCTTCTGAGAATAAAAACAGCTGGAGCTTGTTAAGGTAATTACACAGGGGAAAGGATAATGAACTGGGAAATCCTCAGAAGAATCTGATTTGTGGTTAGGCGAGAGAGATAAAAGCTCATTTAGGAACGAGATGAACATGCTGTGTAGGTAGCTGTTTATCAGTAAATATCTCCACTGACATTAAGAAAAGCAGTAGCTTAATAAATTAAGTACTTCCTGGTATGGTTACTGTACTGGTAACTGCCCAAAAGAATCTGGATTGTGGTGAGGGAACAGAGAAAAAAGCTCATTTAGAACCTGCACTTACGAAGGGGGTAGGCAGCTGTATATCAGGGAGTAAACCTTCTGAGAATAAATACAGCTGGAGCTTGTTAAGGTAATTACACAGTGGAAAGGATAATGTACTGGGAACTCCTCAGAAGAATCTGATTTTTGGTGAGGGGAGAGAGATAAAAGCTCATTTAGGAACGACATGAACATGCTGCGTAGGTGGCTGTTTATCAGTAAATATCTCCACTGAGGTTAAGAAAAGCAGTAGCTTAATAAATTAAGTACTTCCTGGTATGGATACTGTACTGGTAACTCCCGAAAAGAATCTGGATTGTGGTGAGGGAACAGAGAAAAAAGCTCATTTAGGACCTGCACTTACGAAGGGGGTAGGCAGCTGTATATCAGGGAGTAAACCTTCTGAGGATAAAAACAGCTGGAGCTTGTTAAGGTAATTGCACAGCGGAAAGGATAAAGTACTGGGAACTCCTCAGAAGAATCTGATTTGTGGTGAGTGGAGAGAGATAAAAGCTCATTTAGGAACGACATGAACATGCTGCGTAGGTAGCTGTTTATCAGTAAATATCTCCACTGAGATTAAGAAAAGCAGTAGCTTAATAAATTAAGTACTTCCTGGTATGGATACTGTACTGGTAACGCCCCAAAAGAATCTGGATTGTGGTGAGGGAACAGAGCAAAAAGCTCATTTAGGACCTGCACTTACGAAGGGGGTAGGCAGCTGTATATCAGGGAGTAAACCTTCTGAGAATAAAAACAGCTGGAGCTTGTTAAGGTAATTACACAGGGGAAAGGATAATGTATTGGGAACTCCTCAGAAGAATCTGATTTGTGGTGAGGGGAGAGAGGTAAAAGCTCATTTAGGAACAACATGAACATGCTGCGTAGGTAGCTGTTTATCAGTAAATATCTCCACTGAGATTGAGAAAAGCAGTAGCTTAATAAATTAAGTACTTCCTGGTATTGTTACTGTACTGGTAACTACCCAAAAGAATCTGGATTTTGGTGAGGGAACAGAGAAAAAAGCTCATTTAGGACCTGCACTTACGAAGGGGGTAGGCAGCTGTATATCACGGAGTAAACCTTCTGAGAATAAAAACAGCTGGAGCTTGTTGAGGTAATTACACAGGGGAAAAGATGAAGTACTGGGAACTCCTCAGAAGAATCTGATTTGTGGTGAGGGAAGAGAGATAAAAGCTCATTTAGGAACGACATGAAAATGCTGCATACGTAGCTGTTTATCAGTAAATATCTCCACTGAGATTAAGAAAAGCAGTAGCTTAATAAATTAAGTACTTCCTGGTATGGTTACTGTACTGGTAACTCCCCAAAAGAATCTGGATTGTGGTGAGGGAACAGAGAAAAAAGTTCATTTAGGACCTTCAATTACGAAGGGGGTAGGAAGCTGTATATCAGGGAGTAAACCTTCTGAGAATAAAAACAGCTGGAGCTTGTTAAGGTAATTACACAGGGGAAAGGATAATGAACTGGGAAATCCTCAGAAGAATCTGATTTGTGGTTAGGGGAGAGAGATAAAAGCTCAATTAGGAACGAGATGAACATGCTGTGTAGGTAGCTGTTTATCAGTAAATATCTCCAATGACATTAAGAAAAGCAGTAGCTTAATAAATTAAGTACTTCCTGGTATGGTTACTGTACTGGTAACTCCCCAAAAGAATCTGGATTGTGGTGAGGGAACAGAGAAAAAAGCTCATTTAGAACCTGCACTTACGAAGGGGGTAGGCAGCTGTATATCAGGGAGTAAACCTTCTGAGAATAAAAACAGCTGGAGCTTGTTAAGGTAATTACACAGGGGAAAGGAAAATGTACTGGGAACTCCTCAGAAGAATCTGATTTGTGGTGAGGGGAGAGAGGTAAAAGCTCATTTAGGAACAACATGAACATGCTGCGTAGGTAGCTGTTTATCAGTAAATATCTCCACTGAGATTAAGAAAAGCAGTAGCTTAATAAATTAAGTACTTCCTGGTATGGTTACTCTACTGGTAACTCCCCAAAAGAATCTGGATTGTGGTGAGGGAACAGAGAAAAAAGCTCATTTAGGACCTTCACTTACGAATGGGGTAGGCAGCTGTATATCAGGGAGTAAACCTTCTGAGAATAAATACAGCTGGAGCTTGTTAAGGTAATTACACAGGGGAAAGGATAATGTACTGGGAACTCCTCAGAAGAATCTGATTCGTGGTGAGGGGAGAGATATAAAAGCTCATTTAGGAACGACATGAACATGCTGCGTAGGTAGCTGTTTATCAGTAAATATCTCCACTGAGATTAAGAAAAGCAGTAGCTTAATAAATTAAGTACTTCCTGGTATGGTTACTGTACTGGTAACTCCCCAAACGAATCTGGATCGTGGTGAGGGAACAGAGAAAAAAGCTCATTTAGGACATGCACTTACGAAGGGGGTAGGCAGCTGTATATCAGGGAGTAAACCTTCTGAGAATAAAAACAGCTGGAGCTTGTTAAGGTAATTACACAGTGGAAAGGATAATGTACTGGGAACTCCTCAGAAGAATCTGATTTTTGGTGAGGGGAGAGAGATAAAAGCTCATTTAGGAACGACATGAACATGCTGCGTAGGTGGCTGTTTATCAGTAAATATCTCCACTGAGGTTAAGAAAAGCAGTAGCTTAATAAACTAAGTACTTCCTGGTATGGTTACTGTACTGGTAACTCCCCAAAAGAATCTGGATTGTGGTGAGGGAACAGAGAAAAAACCTCATTTAGGACCTGCACTTACGAAGGGGGTAGGCAGCTGTATATTAGGGAGTAAACCTTCTGAAAATAAAAACAGCTGGAGCTTGTTAGGGTAATTACACAGGGGAAAAGATGAAGTACTGGGAAATCCTCAGAAGAATCTGATTTGTGGTGAGGGGAGAGAGATAAAAGCTCATTTAGGAACGACAAGATCATGCTGCGTAGGTAGCTGTTTATCAGTAAATATCTCCACTGAGATTAAACAAAGCAGTAGCTTAATAAATTAAGTACTTCCTGGTATGGTTACAGTACTGGTTACTCCCCAAAAGAATCTGGATTGTGGTGAGGGAACAGAGAAAAAAGCTCATTTAGACCTTCACTTACGAAGGGGGTAGTCAGCTGTATATCAGGGAGTAAACCTTCTGAGGATAAAAACAGCTGGAGCTTGTTAAGGTAATTACACATGGGAAAGGATAAAGTATTGGGAACTCCTCAGAAGAATCTGATTTGTGGTGAAGGGAGAGAGATAAAAGCTCATTTAGGAACGACATGAACATGCTGCGTAGGTAGCTGTTTATCAGTAAATATCTCCACTGAGATTAAGAAAACCAGTAGCTTAATAAATTAAGTACTTCCTTGTATGGATACTGTACTGGTAACTCCCCAAAGGAATCTGGATTGTGGTGAGGGAACAGAGAAAAAAGCTCATTTAGGACCTGCACTTACGAAGGGGGTAGGCCGCTGTATATCAGGGAGTAAACCTTCTGAGGATAAAAACAGCTGGAGCTTGTTAAGGTAATTGCACAGGGGAAAGGATAAAGTACTGGGAACTCCTCAGAAGAATCTGATTTGTGGTGAGTGGAGAGATATAAAAGCTCATTTAGGAACGACATGAACATGCTGCATAGGTAGCTGTTTATCAGTAAATATCTCCACTGAGATTAAGAAAAGCAGTAGCTTAATAAATTAAGTACTTCCTGGTATGGTTACTGTACTGGTAACTCCCCAAAATAATCTGGATTGTGGTGAGGGAACAGAGAAAAAAGCTCATTTAGGACCTGCACTTACGATAGTGGTAGGCAGATTTATATCAGGGAGTGAACCTTCTGAGAATAAAACAGCTGGAGCTTGTTAAGGTAATTACACAGGGGAAAGGATAATGTACTGGGAACAATTGAGAAGAATCTGATTTGTGGTGAGGGGAGAGAGATAAAAGCTCATTTAGGAACGACATGAACATGCTGCGTAGGTAGCTGTTTATCAGTAAATATCTCCACTGAGATTAAGAAAAGCAGTAGCTTAATAAATTAAGTACTTCCTGGTATGGTTACTGTACTGGTAACTCCCCAGAAGAATCTGGATTGTGGTGAGGGAACAGAGAAAAAAGCTCATTTAGGACCTGCACTTACAAAGGGGGTAGGCAGCTGTATATCAGGGAGTAAACCTTCTGAGAATAAAAACAGCTGGAGCTTGTTAAGGTAATTACACAGGGGAAAGGATAATGTACTGGGAACTCCTCAGAAGAATCTGATTAGTGGTGAGGGGAGAGAGATAAAAGCTTACATAGGAACGACATGAACATGCTGCGTAGGTAGCTGTTTATCAGTAAATATCTCCACTGAGATTAAGAAAAGCAGTAGCTTAATAAATTAAGTACTTCCTGGTATGGTTACTGTACTGGTAACTCTCCAAAAGAATCTGGATTGTGGTGAGGGAATAGAGAAAAGAACTCATTTAGGACCTGCACTTACGAAGGGCGTAGGCAGCTGTATATCAGGGAGTAAACCTTCTGAGAATAAAAACAGCTGGAGCTTGTTAAGGTAATTTCACAGGGGAAAGGATAATGTACTGGGAACTCCTCAGAAGAATCTGATTTGTGGTGAGTGGAGAGAGATAAAAGCTCATTTAGGAACGACATGAACATGCTGCGTAGGTAGCTGTTTATCAGTAAATATCTCCACTGAGATTAAGAAAAGCAGTAGCTTAATAAATTAAGTACTTCCTGGTATGGTTACTCTACAGGTAACTCCACAAAAGAATCTGGATTGTGGTGAGGGAACAGAGAAAAAAGCTCATTTAGGACCTGCACTTACGAAGGGGGTAGGCAGCTGTATATCAGGGAGTAAACCTTCTGAGAATAAAAACAGCTTGAGCTTGTTAAGGTAATTACACAGGGGAAAGGATAATGTACTGGGAACTCCTCAGAAGAATCTGATTCGTGGTGAGGGGAGAGAGATAAAAGCTCATTTAGGAACGACGTGAACATGCTGCGTAGGTAGCTGTTTATCAGTAAATATCTCCACTGAGATTAAGAAAAGCAGTAGCTTAATAAATTAAGTACTTCCTGGTATTGTTACTGTACTGGTAACTCCCCAAAAGAATCTGGATTGTGGTGAGGGAACAGAGAAAAAAGCTCATTTAGGACCTGCACTTACGAAGGGGGTAGGCAGCTGTATATCAGGGAGTAAACCTTCTGAGAATAAAAACAGCTGGAGCTTGTTGAGGTAATTACACAGGGGAAAAGATGAAGTACTGGGAACTCCTCAGAAGAATCTGATTTATGGTGAGGGAAGAGAGTTAAAAGCTCATTTAGGAACGACATGATCATGCTGCATACGTAGCTGTTTATCAGTAAATATCTCCACTGAGATTAAGAAAAGCAGTAGCTTAATAAATTAAGTACTTCCTGGTATGGTTACTGTACTGGTAACTCCCGAAAAGAATCTGGATTGTAGTGAGGGAACAGAGAAAAAAGCTCATTTAGGACCTGCAATTACGAAGGGGGTAGGAAGCTGTATATCAGGGAGTAAACCTTCTGAGAATAAAAACAGCTGGAGCTTGTTAAGGTAATTACACAGGGGAAAGGATAATGAACTGAGAAATCCTCAGAAGAATCTGATTTGTGGTTAGGGGAGAGAGATAAAAGCTCATTTAGGAACGAGATGAACATGCTGTGTAGGTAGCTGTTTATCAGTAAATATCTCCACTGACATTAAGAAAAGCAGTAGCTTAATAAATTAAGTACTTCCTGGTATGGTTACTGTACTGGTAACTCCCCAAAAGAATCTGGATTGTGGTGAGGGAACAGAGAAAAAAGCTCATTTAGAACCTGCACTTACGAAGGGGGTAGGCAGCTGTATATCAGGGAGTAAACCTTCTGAGAATAAAAACAGCTGGAGCTTGTTAAGGTAATTACACAGGGGAAAGGAAAATGTACTGGGAACTCCTCAGAAGAATCTGATTTGTCGTGAGGGGAGAGAGGTAAAAGCTCATTTATGAACAACATGAACATGCTGCGTAGGTAGCTGTTTATCAGTAAATATCTCCACTGAGATTAAGCAAAGCAGTAGCTTAATAAATTAAGTACTTCCTGGTATGGTTACTGTACTGGTACCTCCCCAAAAGAATCTGGATTGTGGTGAGGGAACAGAGAAAAAAGCTCATTTAGAACCTGCACTTACGAAGGGGGTAGGCAGCTGTATATCAGCGAGTAAACCTTCTGAGAATAAAAACAGCTGGAGCTTGTTAAGGTAATTACACAGGGGAAAGGAAAATGTACTGGGAACTCCTCAGAAGAATCTGATTTGTGGTGAGGGGAGAGAGGTAAAAGCTCATTTAGGAACAACATGAACATGCTGCGTAGGTAGCTGTTTATCAGTAAATATCTCCACTGAGATTAAGAAAATCAGTAGCTTAATAAATTAAGTACTTCCTGGTATGGTTACTGTACTGGTAACTCCCCAAAAGAATCTGGATTGTGGTGAGGGAACAGAGAAAAAAGCTCATTTAGGACCTTCACTTACGAATGGGGTAGGCAGCTGTGGATCAGGGAGTAAACCTTCTGAGAATAAATACAGCTGGAGCTTGTTAAGGTAATTACACAGGGGAAAGGATAATGTACTGGGAACTCCTCAGAAGAATCTGATTCGTGGTGAGGGGAGAGATATAAAAGCTCATTTAGGAACGACATGAACATGCTGCGTAGGTAGCTGTTTATCAGTAAATTTCTCCACTGAGATTAAGAAAAGCAGTAGCTTAATAAATTAAGTACTTCCTGGTATGGTTACTGTACTGGTAACTCCCCAAACGAATCTGGATCGTGGTGAGGGAACAGAGAAAAAAGCTCATTTAGGACCTGCACTTACGAAGGGGGTAGGCAGCTGTATATCAGGGAGTAAACCTTCTGAGAATAAAAACAGCTGGAGCTTGTTAAGGTAATTACACAGTGGAAAGGATAATGTACTGGGAACTCCTCAGAAGAATCTGATTTTTGGTGAGGGGAGAGAGATAAAAGCTCATTTAGGAACGACATGAACATGCTGCGTAGGTGGCTGTTTATCAGTAAATATCTCCACTGAGGTTAAGAAAAGCAGTAGCTTAATAAATTAAGTACTTCCTGGTATGGTTACTGTACTGGTAACTCCCCAAAAGAATCTGGATTGTGGTGAGGGAACAGAGAAAAAAGCTCATTTAGGACCTGCACTTACGAAGGGGGTAGGCAGCCGTATAATAGGGAGTAAACCTTCTGAGAATAAAAACAGCTGGAGCTTGTTAAGGTAATTACACAGGGGAAAGGATAATGTATTGGGAACTCCTCAGAAGAATCTGATTTGTGGTGAGGGGAGAGAGATAAAAGCTCATTTAGGAACGACATGAACATGCTGCGTAAGTAGCTGTTTATCAGTAAATATCTCCACTGAGATTAAGAAAAGCAGTAGCTTAATAAATTAAGTACTTCCTGGTATGGTTACTGTACTGGTAACTCCCCAAAAGAATCTGGATTGTGGTGAGGAAACAGAGAAAAAAGCTCATTTAGGACCTGCACTTACGAAGGGGGTAGGCAGCTGTATATCAGGGAGTAAAACTTCTAAGAATAAAAACAGCTGGAGCTTGTTAAGGTAATTACACAGGGGAAAGGAAAATGTACTGGGAACTCCTCAGAAGAATCTGATTTGTGGTGAGGGGAGATAGATTAAAGCTCATGTAGGAACGACATGTTCATACTGCGTAGGTAGCTGTTTATCAGTAAATATCTCCACTGAGATTAAGAAAAGCAGTAGCATAATAAATTAAGTACTTCCTGGTATGGTTATTGTACTGGTAACTCCCCAAAAGAATCTGGATTGTGGTGAGGGAACAGAGAAAAAAGCTCATTTAGGACCTGCACTTACGAAGGGGGTAGGCAGCTGTATATCAGGGAGTAAACCTTCTGAGAATAAAAACAGCTGGAGCTTGTTAAGGTAATTACACAGGGGAAAGGATAATGTACTGGGAACAATTCAGAAGAATCTGATTTGTGGTGAGCGGAGAGAGATAAAAGCTCATTTAGGAACGACATGAACAGGCTGCGTAAGTAGCTGTTTATCAGTAAATATCTCCACTGAGATTTAGAAAAGCAGTAGCTTAATAAATTAAGTACTTCCTGGAATGGTTACTGTATTGGTAACTCCCCAAAAGAATCTGGATTGTGGTGAGGGAACAGAGAAAAAAGCTCATTTAGGACCTGCACTTTCGAAGGGGGTAGGCAGCTGTATATCAGGGAGTAAACCTTCTGAGAATAAAAACAGCTGGAGCTTGTTAAGGTAATTACACAGGGGAAAGGATAATGTACTGGAAACTCCTCAGAAGAATCTGATTTGTGGTGAGGGGAGAGAGATAAAAGCTCATTTAGGAACGACATGAACATGCTGCGTAGGTAGCTGTTTATCAGTAAATATCTCCACTGAGATTAAGAACAGCAGTAGCTTAATAAATTAAGTACTTCCTGGTATGGTTACTGTACTGGTAACTCCCCAAAAGAATCTGGATTGTCGTGAGGGAACAGAGAAAAAAGCTCATTTAGGACCTGCACTTACGAAGAGGGTAGGGAGCTGTATATCAGGGAGTAAACCTTCTGAGAATAAAAACAGCTGGAGCTTGTTAAGGTAATTAAACAGGGGAAATGATAATGTACTGGGAACAATTCAGAAGAATCTGATTTGTGGTGACGGGAGAGAGATAAAAGCTCATTTAGGAACGACATGAACATGCTGCGTAGGTAGCTGTTTATCAGTAAATATCTCCACTGAGATTAAGAAAAGCAGTAGCTTAATAAGATAAGTACTTCCTGGAATGGTTACTGTATTGGTAACTCCCCAATAGAATCTGGATTGTGGTGAGGGAACAGAGAAAAAATCTCATTTAGGACCTGCACTTTCGAAGGGGGTAGGCAGCTGTATATCAGGGAGTAAACCTTCTGAGAATAAAAACAGCTGGAGCTTGTTAAGGTAACTAAACAGGGGAAAGGATAATGTACTGGGAACTCCTCAGAAGAATCTGATTTGTGGTGAGGGGAGAGAGATAAAAGCTCATTTAGGTACGACATGAACATGCTGCGTAGGTAGCTGTTTATCAGTAAATATCTCCACTGAGATTAAGAAAAGCAGTAGCTTAATAAATTAAGTACTTCCTGGTATAGTTACTGTTCTCGTAACTCCCCAAAACAATCTGGATTGTGGTGAGGGAACAGAGAAAAAAGCTCATTTAGGACCTGCACTTACGAAGGGGGTAGGCAGCTGTATATCACGGAGTAAACCTTCTGAGAATAAAAACAGCTGGAGCTTGTTAAGGTAATTACACAGGGGAAAGGATAATGTACTGGGAACTCCTCAGAAGAATCTGATTTGTGGTGAGGGGAGAGAGATAAAAGCTCATTTATGAACGACATGAACATGCTGCGTAGGTAGCTGTTTATCAGTAAATATCTCCATTGAGATTAAACAAAGCAGTAGCTTAATTAATTAAGTACTTCCTGGTATGGTTACTGTACTGGTAACTCCCCAAAAGAATCTGGATTGTGGTGAGGGAACACAGAAAAAAGCTCATTTAGGTCCTGCACTTACGAAGGGGGTAGGCAACTGTATATCAGGGACTAAACCTTCTGAGAATAAAACCAGCTGGAGCTTGTTAAGGTAATTACACAGAGGAAAGGATAATGTACTGGGAACTCCTCAGAAGAATCTAATTTGTGGTGAGGGGAGACAGATAAAAGCTCATTTAGGAACGACATGAACATGCTGCGTAGGTAGCTGTTTATCAGTAAATATCTCCACTGAGATTAAGAAAAGCAGTAGCTTAATAAATTAAGTACTTCCTGGTATGTTTACTGTACTGGTAACTCCCCAAAAGAATCTGGATTGTGGTGAGGGAACAGAGAAAAAATCTCATTTAGGAACTGCACTTACAAAGGGGGTAGGCAGCTGTACATCAGGGAGTAAACCTTCTGAGAATAAAAACACCTGGAGCTTGTTAAGGTAATTACACAGGGGAAAGGATAATGTACTGGGAACTCCTCAGAAGAATGTGATTTGTGGTGAGGGGAGAGAGATAAAAGCTCATCTAGGAACGACATGAACATGCTTCGTAGGTAGCTGTTAATCAGTAAATATCTCCACTGAGATTAAGAAAAGCAGTAGCTTAATAAATTAAGTACTTCCTGTTATAGTTACTGTACTGGTAACTCCCCAAAAGAATCTGGATTGTGGTGAGGGAACAGAGAAAAAAGCTCATTTAGGACCTGCACTTACGAACGGGGTAGACAGCTGTATATCAGGGAGTAAACCTTCTGAGAATAAAAACAGCTGGAGCTTGTTAAGGTAATTACACAGGGGAAAGGATAATGTACTGGGAATTCCTCAGAAGAATCTGATTTGTGGTGAGGGGAGAGAGATAAAAGCTCATTTAGGAACGACATGAACATGCTGCGTACGTTGCTGTTTATCAGTAAATATCTCCATTAAGATTAAGAAAAGCAGTAGCTTACTAAATTAAGTACTTCCTGGTATGTTTACTGTACTGGTAACTCCCCAAAAGAATCTCTATTGTGGTGAGGGAACAGAGAAAAAAGCTCATTTAGGACCTGCACTTACGAAGGGGGTAGGCAGCTGTATATTAGGGAGTAAACCTTCTGAGAAGAAAAACAGCTGGAGCTTGTTAAGGTAATTACACAGGGGAAAGGATAATATATTGGGAACTCCTCAGAAGAATCTGATTTGTGGTGAAGGGAGAGAGATAAAAGCTCATTTAGGAACGACATGAACATGCTGCGTAGGTAGCTGTTTATCAGTAAATATCTCCACTGAGATTAAGAAAATCAGTAGCTTAATAAATTAAGTACTTCCTGGTATGGTTACTGTACTGGTAACTCCCCAAAAGAATCTGGATTGTGGTGAGGGAACAAAGAAAAAAGCTCATTTAGGACCTGCACTTACGAAGGGGGTAGGCAGCTGTATATCAGGGAGTAAACCTTCTGAGAATAAAAACAGCTGGAGCTTGTTAAAGTAATTACACAGGGGAAAGGATAATGTACTGGGAACTCCTCAGAAGAATCTGATTTGTGGTGAGGGGAGAGAGATAAAAGCTCATTTAAGAACGACATGAACATGTTGCGTAGGTAGCTGTTTATCAGTAAATATCTCCACTGAGATTAAGCAAAGCAGTAGCTTAATAAATTAAGTACTTCCTGGTATGGTTACTGTACTGGTAACTCCCCAAAAGAATCTGGATTGTGGTGAGGGAACAGGGAAAAAAGCTCATTTAGGACCTGCACTTACGAAGGGGGTAGGCAGCTGTATATCAGGGAGTAAACCTTCTGTGAATAAAAACAGCTGGAGCTTGTTAAGGTAATTACACAGGGGAAAGGATAATGTACTGGGATGTCCTCAGAAGAATCTGATTTGTGGTGAGGGGAGAGAGATAAAAGCTCATTTAGGACCTGAACTTACGAAGGGGGTAGGCAGCTGTATATCAGGGAGTAAACCTTCTGAGAATAAAAACAGCTGGAGCTTGTTAAGGTAATTACACAGGGGAAAGGATAATGTACTGGGAACTCCTCAGAAGTATCTGACTTGTGGTGAGGGGAGAGAGATAAAAGCTCATTTAGGAACGACATGAACATGCTGCTTAGGTAGCTGTTTATCAGTAAATATCTCCACTGAGATTAAGAAAAGCAGTAGCTTAATAAATTAGGTACTTCCTGGTATGGTTACTGTACTGGTAACTCCCCAAAAGAATCTGGATTGTGGTGAGGGAACAGAGAAAAAAGCTCATTTAGGACCTGCACTTACAAAGGGGGTAGGCAGCTGTATATCAGGGAGTAAACTTTCTGAGAATAAAAACAGCTGGAGCTTGTTAAGGTAATTACACAGGGGAAAGGATAATGTACTGGGAACTCCTCAGAAGAATCTGATTTGTGGTGAGGGGAGAGAGAAAAAAGCTCATTTAGGAACGACATGAACATGCTGTGTAGGTAGCTGTTTATCAGTAAATATCTCCACTGAGATTAAGAAAAGCAGTAGATTAGTAAATTAAGTACTTCCTGGTATGGTTACTGTACTGGTAACTCCCCAAAAGAATCTGGATTGTGGTGAGGGAACAGAGAAAAAAGCTCATTTAGGACCTGCACTTACGAAGGGGGTAGGCAGCTGTATATCAGGGAGTAAACCTTCTGAGAATAAAAACACCTGGAGCTTGTTAAGGTAATTACACAGGGGAAAGGATAATGTACTGGGAACTCCTCAGAAGAATCTGATTTGTGGTGAGGGGAGAGAGATAAAAGCTCATCTAGGAACGACATGAACATGCTGCGTAGGTAGCTGTTTATCAGTAAATATCTCCACTGAGATTAAGAAAAGCAGTAGCTTAATAAATTAAGTACTTCCTGGTATGGTTACTGTACTGGTAACTCTCCAAAAGAATCTGGATTGTGGTGAGGGAACAGAGAAAAAAGCTCATGTAGGACCTACACTTACGAAGGGGGTAGGCAGCTGTATATCAGGGAGTAAACCTTCTGAGAATAAAAACAGCTGGAGCTTGTTAAGGTAATTACACAGGGGAAAGGATAATGTACTGGGAACTCCTCAGAAGAATCTGATTTGTGGTGAGGGGAGAGAGATAAAAGCTCATTTAGGAACGACATGAACATGCTGTGTAGGTAGCTGTTTATCAGTAAATGTCTCCACTGAGATTAAGAAAAGCAGTAGCTTAATTAATTAAGTACTTCCTGGTATGGTTACTGTACTGGTAACTCCCCAAAAGAATATGGATTGTGGTGAGGGAACAGAGAAATAAGCTCATTTAGGACATGCACTTACGAAGGGGGTAGGCAGCTGTATATCAGGGAGTAAACCTTCTGAGAATAAAAACAGCTGGAGTTTGTTAAGGTAATTACACAGGGGAAAGGATAATGTACTGGGAACTCCTCAGAAGAATCTGATTTGTGGTGAGGGGAGAGAGATAAAAGCTCATTTAGGTACGACATGTACATGCTGCGTAGGTAGCTGTTTATCAGTAAATATCTCCACTGAGATTAAGAAAAGCAGTAGCTTAATAAATTAAGTACTTCCTGGTATAGTTACTGTTCTCGTAACTCCCCAAAACAATCTGGATTGTATTGAGGGAACAGAGAAAAAAGCTCATTTAGGACCTGCACTTACGAAGGGGGTAGGCAGCTGTATATCAGGGAGTAAACCTTCTGAGAATAAAAACAGCTGGAGCTTGTTAAGGTAATTACACAGGGGAAAGGATAATGTACTGGGAACTCCTCAGAAGAATCTGATTTGTGGTGAGGGGAGACAGATAAAAGCTCATTTAGGAACGACATGAACATGCTGCGTAGGTAGCTGTTTATCAGTAAATATCTCCACTGAGATTAAGCAAAGCAGTAGCTTAATAAATTAAGTACTTCCTGGTATGGTTACTGTACTGGTAACTCCCCAAAAGAATCTGGTTTGTGGTAAGGGAACACAGAAAAAAGCTCATTTAGGTCCTAAACTTACGAAGGGGGTAGGCAGCTGTATATCAGGGACTAAACCTTCTGAGAATAAAACCAGCTGGAGCTTGTTAAGGTAATTACACAGAGGAAAGGATAATGTACTGGGAACTCCTCAGAAAAATCTGATTTGTGGTGAGGGGAGACAGATAAAAGCTCATTTAGGAACGACATGAACATGCTGCGTAGGTAGCTGTTTATCAGTAAATATCTCCACTGAGATTAAGAAAAGCAGTAGCTTAATAAATTAAGTACTTCCTGGTATGGTTACTGTACTGGTAACTCCCCAAAAGAATCTGGATTGTGGTGAGGGAACAGAGAAAAAAGCTCATTTAGGACCTGCAATTACAAAGGGGGTAGGCAGCTGTATATCAGGGAGTAAACCTTCTGAGAATAAAAACACCTGGAGCTTGTTAAGGTAATTACACAGGGGAAAGGATAATGTACTGGGAACTCCTCAGAAGAATCTGATTTGTGGTGAGGGGAGAGAGATAAAAGCTCATCTAGGAACGACATGAACATGCTGCGTAGGTAGCTGTTTATCAGTAAATATCTCCACTGAGATTAAGAAAAGCAGTAGCTTAATAAATTAAGTACTTCCTGGTATGGTTACTGTACTGGTAACTCTCCAAAAGAATCTGGATTGTGGTGAGGGAACAGAGAAAAAAGCTCATGTAGGACCTCCACTTACGAAGGGGGTAGGCAGCTGTATATGAGGGAGTAAACCTTCTGAGAATAAAAACACCTGGAGCATGTTAAGGTAATTACACAGGGGAAAGGATAATGTACTGGGAACTCCTCAGAAGAATCTGATTCGTGGTGAGGGGATAGAGATAAAAGCTCATTTAGGAACGACATGAACATGCTGCGTAGGTAGCTGTTAATCAGTAAATATCTCCACTGAGATTAAGAAAAGCAGTAGCTTAATAAATTAAGTACTTCCTGGTATAGTTACTATACTGGTAACTCCCCAAAAGAATCTGGATTGTGGTTAGGGAACAGAGAAAAAAGCTCATTTAGGACCTGCACTTACGAACGGGGTAGACAGCTGTATATCAGGGAGTAAACCTTCTGAGAATAAAAACAGCTGGAGCTTGTTAAGGTAATTAAACAGGGGAAAGGATAATGTACTGGGAACAATTAGGAAGAATCTGATTTGTGGTGAGGGGAGAGAGATATAATCTCATTTAGGAACGACATGAACATGCTGCATAGGTAGCTGTTTATCAGTAAATATCTCCACTGAGATTAAGAAAAGCAGTAGCTTAATTAATAAAGTACTTCCTGGTATGGTTACTGTACTGGTAACTCCCTAAAAGAATCTGGATTGTGGTGAGGGAACAGAGAAAAAAGCTCATTTAGGACATGCACTTACGAAGGGGGTAGGCAGCTGTATATCAGGGAGTAAACCTTCTGAGAATATAAACAGCTGGAGCTTGTTAAGGTAATTACACAGGGGAAAGGATAATGTACTGGGAACTCCTCAGAAGAATCTGATTTGTGGTGAGGGGAGAGAGATAAAAGCTCATTTAGGAACGACATGAACATGCTGCATACGTAGCTGTTTATCAGTAAATATCTCCACTGAGAAGAAGAAAAGCAGCAGCTTAATAAATTAAGTACTTCCTGGTATGGTTACTGTACTGGTAACTCCCCAAAAGAATCTGGATTGTGGTGAGGGAACAGAGAAAAACGCTCATTTAAGACCTGCACTTATGCAGGGGGTAGGCAGCTGTATATCAGGGAGTAAACCTTCTGAGAATAAAAACAGCTGGAGCTTGTTAAGGTAATTACACAGGGGAACTTATAAAGTACTGGGAACTCCTCAGAAGAATCTGATTTGTGGTGATGGGATAGAGATAAAGCTCATTTAGGAACGACATGAACATGCTGCGTAGGTAGCTGTTTATCAGTAAATAACTCCACTGAGATTAAGAAAATCAGTAGCTTAATGAATTTAGTACTTCCTGGTATGGTTACTGTACTGGTAACTCCCCAAAAGAATCTGGATTGTGGTGAGGGAACAGAGAAAAAAGCTCATTTAGGACCTGCACTGACGAAGGGGGTAGGCAGCTGTATATCAGGGAGTAAACCTTCTGAGAATAAAAACAGCTGGAGCGTGTTAAGGTAATTACACAGGGAAAAGGATAATGTACGGGGAACTCCTCAGAAGAATCTGATTTGTGGTGAGGGGAGAGAGATAAAAGCTCATTTTGGAACGACATGAACAAGCTGCGTAGGTAGCTGTTTATCAGTAAATATCTCCACTGAGATTAAGAAAAGCAGTAGCTTAATAAATTAAGTACTTCCTGGTATGGTTACTGTACTGGAAACTCCCCAAAAGAATCTGGATTGTGGTGAGGGAACAGAGAAAGAAGCTCATTTAGGACCTGCACTTTCGAAGGGGGTAGGCAGCTGTATATCAGGGAGTAAACCTTCTGAGAATAAAAACAGCTGGAGCTTGTTAAGGTAATTACACAGGGGAAATTATAAAGTACTGGGAACTCCTCAGAAGAATCTGATTTGTGGTGACGGGAGAGAGATAAAAGCTCATTTAGGAACGACATGAACATGCTGCGTAGGTAGCTGTTTATCAGTAAATATCTCCACTGAGATTAAGAAAAGCAGTAGCTTAATAAATTAAGTACTTCCTGGTTTGGTTACTGTACTGGTAACTCCCCAAAAGAATCTGGATTGTGGTGAGGGAACAGAGAAAAAAGCTCATTTAGGTCCTGCACTTACGAAGGGGGTAGGCAGCTGTATATCAGGGAGTAAATATTCTGAGAATAAAAACAGCTGGAGCTTGTTAAGGTAATTACACAGGGGAAAGGATAAAGTACTGGAAACTCCTCAGAAGAATCTGATTTGTGGTGAGGGGAGAGAGATAAAAGCTCATTTAGGAACGACATGAACATGCTGCGTACGTAGCTGTTTATCAGTAAATATCTCCACTGAGATTAAGAAAAGAAGTAGCTTAATAAATTAAGTACTTCCTGGTATGGTTACTGTACTGGTAACTCCCCAAAAGAAACTGGTTTGTGGTGAGGGAACAGAGAAAAAAGCTCATTTAGGACCTGCACTTTCGAAGGGGGAAGGCAGCTGTATATCAGGGAGTAAACCTTCTGAGAATAAAAACAGCTGGAGCTTGTTAAGGTAATTACACAGGGGAAATTATAAAGTACTGGGAACTCCTCAGAAGAATCTGATTTGTGGTGACGGGAGAGAGATAAAAGCTCATTTAGGAACGACATGAACATGCTGCGTAGGTAGCTGTTTATCAGTAAATATCTCCACTGAGATTAAGAAAAGCAGTAGCTTAATAAATTAAGTACTTCCTGGTATGGTTACTGTACTGGTAACTCTCCAAAATAATCTGGATTGTGTTGAGGGAACAGAGAAAAAAGCTCATGTAGGACCTGCACTTAAGAAGGGGTTAGGCAGCTGTATATCAGGGAGTAAACCTTCTGAGAATAAAAACAGCTGGAGCTTGTTAAGGTAATTACACAGGGGAAAGGATAATGTACTGGGAACTCCTCAGAAGAATCTGATTTGTGGTGAGGGGAGAGAGATAAAAGCTCATTTAGGAACGACATGAACGTGCTGCGTAGGTAGCTGTTTATCAGTAAATATCTCCACTGAGATTAAGAAAAGCAGTAGCTTAAAATTAAGTACTTCCTGGGGCTGGGGATATAGCCTAGTGGCAAGAGTGCCTGCCTCGGATACACGAGGCCCTAGGTTCGATTCCCCAGCACCACATATACAGAAAACGGCCAGAAGCGGCGCTGTGGATCAAGAGGCACAGTGCTAGCCTTGAGCGGGAAGAAGCCAGGGACAGTGCTCAGGCCCTGAGTCCAAGGCCCAGGACTGGCCAAAAAAAAAAAATTAAGTACTTCCTGGTATGGTTACTGTACTGGTAACTCCCCAAAAGAATCTGGATTGTGGTGAGGGAACAGAGAAAAAAGCTCATTTAGGACCTGCACTTACGAAGGGGGTAGGCAGCTGTATATCAGGGAGTAAACCTTCTGAGAATAAAAACAGCTGGAGCTTGTTAAGGTAATTACACAGGGGAAAGGATAATGTACTGAGAACTTCTCAGAAGAATCTGATTTGTGGTGAGGGGAGAGAGATAAAAGCTCCTTTAGGAACGACATGAACATGCTGCGTAGGTAGCTGTTTATCAGTAAATATCTCCACTGAGATTAAGAAAAGCAGTAGCTTAATAAATTAAGTACTTCCTGGTATCGTTACTGTACTGGTAACTCCCCAAAAGAATCTGGATTGTGGTGAGGGAACAGAGAAAAAAGCTCATTTAGGACCTGCACTTACGAAGGGGGTAGGCAGCTGTATATCAGGGAGTAAAGCTTCTGAGAATAAAAACAGCTGGGGCTTGTAAAGGTAATTACACAGGGGAAAGGATAATGTACTGGGAACTCCTCAGAAGAATCTGATTTGTGGTGAGGGGAGAGAGATAAAAGCTCATTTAGGAACGACATGAACATGCTGCGTAGGTAGCCGTTTATCAGTAAATATCTCCACTGAGATTAAGAAAAGCAGTAGCTTAATAAATTAAGTACTTCGTGGTATGGATACTGTACTGGTAACTCCCCAAAAGAATCTGGATTGTGGTGAGGGAACAGAGAAAAAAAGCTCATTTAGGACCTGCACTTACGAAGGGGGTAGGCAGCTGTATATCAGGGAGTAAACCTTCTGACAATTAAAACAGCTGGAGCTTGTTAAGGTAATTACACAAGGGAAAGGATAATGTACTGGGAACTCCTCAGAAGAATCTGATTTGTGGTGAGGGGAGAGAGATAAAAGCTCATTTAGGAACGACATGATCATGCTGCGTAGGAAGCTGTTTATCAGTAAATATCTCCACTGAGATTAAGAAAAGCAGTAGCTTAATAAATTAAGTATTTCCTGGTATGGTTACTGTACTGGTAACTCGCCAAAAGAATCTGGATTGTGGTGAGGGAACAGAGAAAAAAGCTCATTTAGGACCTGCACTTACGAAGGGGGTAGGCAGCTGTATATCAGGGAGTAACCTTCTGAGAATAAAAACAGCTGGAGCTTGTTAAGGTAATTACACAGGGGAAAGGATAATGTACTGGGAACTCCTCAGAAGAATCTGATTTGTGGTGAGGGAGAGAGATAAAAGCTCATTTAGGAACGACATAATCATGCTGCGTAGGTAGCTGTTTATCAGTAAATATCTCCACTGAGATTAAGAAAAGCAATAGATTAATAAATTAAGTACTTCCTGGTATGGTTACTGTACTGGTAAGTCCCCCAAAGAATCTGGATTGTGGTGAGGGAACAGAGAAAAAAGCTCATTTAGGACCTGCACTTACGAAGGGATAGGCAGCTGTATATCAGGGAGTAAACCTTCTGCGAATAAAAACAGCTGGAGCTTGTTAAGGTAATTACACAGGGGAAAGGATAATGTACTGGGAACTCCTCAGAAGAATCTGATTGGTGGTGAGGGGAGAGAGATAAAAGCTCATTTAGGAACGACATGAACATGCTGCGTAGGTAGCTGTTTATCAGTAAATATCTCCTCTGACATTAAGAAAAGCAGTAGCTTAATAAAGTAAGTACATCCTTGTGTGGTTACTGTACTGGTAACTCCCCAAAAGAATCTGGATTGTGGTGAGGGAACAGAGAAAAAAGCTCATTTAGGACTTGCACTTACGAAGGGGGTAGGCAGCTGTATATCAGGGAGTAAACCTTCTGAGAATAAAGACAGGTGGAGATTGTTAAGGTAATTACACAGGGGAAAGGATAATGTACTGGGAACAATTAGGAAGAATCTGATTTGTGGAGAGGGGAGAGAGATATAACCTCATTTAGGAACGACATGAACATGCTGCATAGGTAGCTGTTTATCAGTAAATATCTCCACTGAGATTAAGAAAAGCAGTAGCTTAATTAATAAAGTACTTCCTGGTATGGTTACTGTACTGGTAACTCCCTAAAAGAATCTGGATTGTGGTGAGGGAACAGAGAAAAAAGCTCATTTAGGACATGCACTTACGAAGGGGGTAGGCAGCTGTATATCAGGGAGTAAACCTTCTGAGAATATAAACAGCTGGAGCTTGTTAAGGTAATTACACAGGGGAAAGGATAATGTACTGGGAACTCCTCAGAAGAATCTGATTTGTGGTGAGGGGAGAGAGATAAAAGCTCATTTAGGAACGACATGAACATGCTGCGTACGTAGCTGTTAATCAGTAAATATCTCCACTGAGAAGAAGAAAAGCAGCAGCTTAATAAATTAAGTACTTCCTGGTATGGTTACTGTACTGGTAACTCCCCAAAAGAATCTGGATTGTGGTGAGGGAACAGAGATAAACGCTCA
>NW_025956571.1:0-31037 GCF_023159225.1 Perognathus longimembris pacificus
TCCTAAATGAGCTTTTTTCTCTGTTCCCTCACCACAATCCAGATTCTTTTGGGGAGTTACCAGTACAGTAACCATACCAGGAAGTACTTAATTTATTAAGCAACTGCTTTTCTTAATCTCAGTGGAGATATTCACTGATAAACAGCTACCTACGAAGCATGTTCATGTCGTTCCTAAATGAGCTTTTATCTCTCTCCCCTCACCACAAATCAGATTCTTCTGAGGAGTTCCCAGTACATTATCCTTTCCCCTGTGTAATTACCTTAACAAGATGCAGCTGTTTTTATTCTCAGAAGCTTTACTCCCTGATATACAGCTGCCTACCCCCTTCGTAAGTGCAGGTCCTAAATGAGATTTTTTCTCTGTTCCCTCACCACAATCCAGATTCTTTTGGGGAGTTACCAGTACAGTAACCATACCAGGAAGTACTTAATTTATTAAGCTACTGCTTTTCTAAAGCTCAGTGGAGATATTTACTGATAAACAGCTACCTACGCAGCATGTTCATGTCGTTCCTAAATGAGCTTTTATCTCTCTCCCCTCACCACAAATCAGATTCTTCTGAGGAGTTCCCAGTACTTTATCCTTTCTCCTGTGTAATTACCTTAACAAGCTCCAGCTGTTTTTATACTCAGAAGGTTTACTCCCTGATATACAGCTGCCTACCCCCTTCGTAAGTGCAGGTCCTAAATGAGCTTTTTTCTCTGTTCCCTCACCACAATCCAGATTCTTTTGGGGAGTTACCAGTACAGTAACCATACCAGGAAGTACTTAATTTATTAAGCTACTGCTTTTCTTAATCTCAGTGTAGATATTTACTGATAAACAGCTACCTACGCAGCATGTTCATGTCGTTCCTAAATGAGCTTTTATCTCTCTCCCCTCACCACAAATCAGATTCTTCTGAGGAGTTCCCAGTACATTATCCTTTCCCCTGTGTAATTACCTTAACAAGCTGCAGCTGTTTTTATTCTCAGAAGCTTTACTCCCTGATATACAGCTGCCTACCCCCTTCGTAAGTGCAGGTCCTAAATGAGCTTTTTTCTCTGTTCCCTCACCACAATCCAGATTCTTTTGGGGAGTTACCATTACAGTAACCATACCAGGAAGTACTTAATTTATTAAGCTACTGCTTTTCTTAATCTCAGTGGAGATATTTACTGATAAACAGCTACCTACGCAGCATGTTCCTGTCGTTCCTAAATGAGCTTTTATCTCTCTCCCCTCACCACAAATCAGATTCTTCTGAGGAGTTCCCAGTACATTATCCTTTCCCCTGTGTAATTACCTTAACAAGCTGCAGCTGTTTTTATTCTCAGAAGCTTTACTCCCTGATATACAGCTGCCTACCCCCTTCGTAAGTGCAGGTCCTAAATGAGCTTTTTTCTCTCTTCCCTCACCACAATCCAGATTCTTTTGGGGAGTTACCAGTACAGTAACCATACCAGGAAGTACTTAATTTATTAAGCTACTGCTTTTCTTAATCTCAGTGGAGATATTTACTGATAAACAGCTACCTACGCAGCATGTTCATGTCGTTCCTAAATGAGCTTTTATCTCTCTCCCCTCACCACAAATCAGATTCTTCTGAGGAGTTCCCAGTACATTATCCTTTCCCCTGTGTAATTACCTTAACAAGCTGCAGCTGTTTTTATTCTCAGAAGCTTTACGCCCTGATATACAGCTGCCTACCCCCTTCGTAAGTGCAGGTCCTAAATGAGCTTTTTTCTCTGTTCCCTCACCACAATGTAGATTCTTCTGGGGAGTTACCAGTACAGTAACCATACCAGGAAGTACTTAATTTATTAAGCTACTGCTTTTCTTAATCTCAGTTGAGATATTTACTGATAAACAGCTACCTACGCAGCATGTTCATGTCGTTCCTAAATGAGCTTTTATCTCTCTCCCCTCACCACAAATCAGATTCTTCTGAGGAGTTCCCAGTACATTATCCTTTCCCCTGTGTAATTACCTTATCAAGCTCCAGCTGTTTTTATTCTCAGAAGGTTTACTCCCTGATACACAGCTGCCTACCCCCTTCGTAAGTGCAGGTCCTAAATGAGCTTTTTTCTCTGTTCCTCACCACAATCCAGATTCTTTTGGGGAGTTACCAGTAAAGTAACCATACCAGGAAGTACTTAATTTATTAAGCTACTGCTTTTCTTAATCTCAGTGGAGATTTTTACTGATAAACAGCCACCTACGCAGCATGTTCATGTCGTTCCTAAATGAGCTTTTATCTCTCTCCACTCACCACAAATCAGATTCTTCTGAGGAGTTCCCAGTACATTATCCTTTCCCCTGTGTAATTACCTTAACAAGCTCCAGCTGGTTTTATTCTCAGAAGGTTTACTCCCTGATATACAGCTGCCTACCCCCTTCGTAAGTGCAGGTCCTAAATGAGCTTTTTTCTCTGTTCCCTCACCACAATCCAGATTCTTTTGGGGAGTTACCAGTACAGTAACCATACCTGGAAGTACTTAATTTATTAAGCTACTGCTTTTCTTAATCTCAGTGGAGATATTTACTGATAAACAGCTACCTACGCAGCATGTTCATGTCGTTCCTAAATGAGCTTTTATCTCTCTCCCCTCACCACAAATCAGATTCTTCTGAGGAGTTCCCAGTACATTAACCTTTCCCCTGTGTAATTATCTTAACAAGCCCCAGCTGTTTTTATTCTCAGAAGGTTTACTCCCTGATATACAGCTGCCTACCCCCTTCGTAAGTGCAGGTCCTAAATGAGCTTTTTTCTCTGTTCCCTCACCACAATCCAGATTCTTTTGGGGAGTTACCAGTACAGTAACCATACCAGGAAGTACTTAATTTATTAAGCAACTGCTTTTCTTAATCTCAGTGGAGATATTCACTGATAAACAGCTACCTACGAAGCATGTTCATGTCGTTCCTAAATGAGCTTTTATCTCTCTCCCCTCACCACAAATCAGATTCTTCTGAGGAGTTCCCAGTACATTATCCTTTCCCCTGTGTAATTACCTTAACAAGATGCAGCTGTTTTTATTCTCAGAAGCTTTACTCCCTGATATACAGCTGCCTACCCCCTTCGTAAGTGCAGGTCCTAAATGAGATTTTTTCTCTGTTCCCTCACCACAATCCAGATTCTTTTGGGGAGTTACCAGTACAGTAACCATACCAGGAAGTACTTAATTTATTAAGCTACTGCTTTTCTAAAGCTCAGTGGAGATATTTACTGATAAACAGCTACCTACGCAGCATGTTCATGTCGTTCCTAAATGAGCTTTTATCTCTCTCCCCTCACCACAAATCAGATTCTTCTGAGGAGTTCCCAGTACTTTATCCTTTCTCCTGTGTAATTACCTTAACAAGCTCCAGCTGTTTTTATACTCAGAAGGTTTACTCCCTGATATACAGCTGCCTACCCCCTTCGTAAGTGCAGGTCCTAAATGAGCTTTTTTCTCTGTTCCCTCACCACAATCCAGATTCTTTTGGGGAGTTACCAGTACAGTAACCATACCAGGAAGTACTTAATTTATTAAGCTACTGCTTTTCTTAATCTCAGTGGAGATATTTACTGATAAACAGCTACCTACGCAGCATGTTCATGTCGTTCCTAAATGAGCTTTTATCTCTCTCCCCTCACCACAAATCAGATTCTTCTGAGGAGTTCCCAGTACATTATCCTTTCCCCTGTGTAATTACCTTAACAAGCTCCAGCTGTTTTTATTCTCAGAAGGTTTAGTCCCTGATATACAGCTGCCTACCCCCTTCGTAAGTGCAGGTCCTAAATGAGCTTTTTTCTCTGTTCCCTCACCACAATCCAGATTCTTTTGGGGAGTTACCAGTACAGTAACCATACCAGGAAGTACTTAATTTATTAAGCTACTGCTTTTCTAAAGCTCAGTGGAGATATTTACTGATAAACAGCTACCTACGCAGCATGTTCATGTCGTTCCTAAATGAGCTTTTATCTCTCTCCCCTCACCACAAATCAGATTCTTCTGAGGAGTTCCCAGTACTTTATCCTTTCTCCTGTGTAATTACCTTAACAAGCTCCAGCTGTTTTTATTCTCAGAAGGTTTACTCCCTGATATACAGCTGCCTACCCCCTTCGTAAGTGCAGGTCCTAAATGAGCTTTTTTTCTCTGTTCCCTCACCACAATCCAGATTCTTTTGGGGAGTTACCAGTACAGTAACCATACCGGGAAGTACTTAATTTATTAAGCTACTGCTTTTCTTAATCTCAGTGGAGATATTTACTGATAAACAGCTACCTACGCAGCATGTTCATGTCGTTCCTAAATGAGCTTTTATCTCTCTCCCCTCACCACAAATCAGATTCTTCTGAGGAGTTCCCAGTACATTATCCTTTCCCCTGTGTAATTACCTTAACAAGCTCCAGCTGTTTTTATTCTCAGAAGCTTTACTCCCTGATATACAGCTGCCTACCCCCTTCGTAAGTGCATGTCCTAAATGAGCTTTTTTCTCTGTTCCCTCACCACAATCCAGATTCTTTTGGGGAGTTACCAGTACAGTAACCATACCAGGAAGTACTTAATTTATTAAGCTACTGCTTTTCTAAAGCTCAGTGGAGATATTTACTGATAAACAGCTACCTACGCAGCATGTTCATGTCGTTCCTAAATGAGCTTTTATCTCTCTCCCCTCACCACAAATCAGATTCTTCTGAGGAGTTCCCAGTACTTTATCCTTTCCCCTGTGTAATTACCTTAACAAGCTCCAGCTGTTTTTATTCTCAGAAGCTTTACTCCCTGATATACAGCTGCCTACCCCCTTCGTAAGTGCAGGTCCTAAATGAGCTTTTTTCTCTGTTCCCTCACCACAATCCAGATTCTTTTGGGGAGTTACCAGTACAGTCACCATACCAGGAAGTACTTAATTTATTAAGCTACTGCTTTTCTTAATCTCAGAGGAGATATTTACTGATAAACAGCTACCTACGCAGCATGTTCATGTCGTTCCTAAATGAGCTTTTATCTCTCTCCCCTCACCACAAATCAGATTCTTCTGAGGAGTTCCCAGTACATTATCCTTTCCCCTGTGTAATTACCTTAACAAGCTCCAGCTGTTTTTATTCTCAGAAGGTTTACTCCCTGATATACAGCTGCCTACCCCCTTCGTAAGTGCAGGTCCTAAATGAGCTTTTTTCTCTGTTCCCTCACCACAATCCAGATTCTTTTGGGGAGTTACCAGTACAGTAACCATACCAGGAAGTACTTAATTTATTAAGCTACTGCTTTTCTTAATCTCAGTGGAGATATTTACTGATAAACAGCTACCTACGCAGCATGTTCATGTCGTTCCTAAATGAGCTTTTATCTCTCTCCCCTCACCACAAATCAGATTCTTCTGAGGAGTTCCCAGTACATTATCCTTTCCCCTGTGTAATTACCTTAACAAGCTGCAGCTGTTTTTATTCTCAGAAGCTTTACTCCCTGATATACAGCTGCCTACCCCCTTCGTAAGTGCAGGTCCTAAATTAGCTTTTTTCTCTGTTCCCTCACCACAATCCAGATTCTTTTGGGGAGTTACCAGTACAGTAACCATACCAGGAAGTACTTAATTTATTAAGCTACTGCTTTTCTAAAGCTCAGTGGAGATATTTACTGATAAACAGCTACCTACGCAGCATGTTCATGTCGTTCCTAAATGAGCTTTTATCTCTCTCCCTCACCACAAATCAGATTCTTCTGAGGAGTTACCAGTACTTTATCCTTTCTCCTGTGTAATTACCTTAACAAGCTCCAGCTGTTTTTATTCTCAGAAGGTTTACTCCCTGATATACAGCTGCCTACCCACTTCGTAAGTGGAGGTCCTAAATGAGATTTTTTTCTCTGTTCCCTCACCACAATCCAGATTCTTTTGGGAGTTACCAGTACAGTAACCATACCAGGAAGTACTTAATTTATTAAGCTATTGCTTTTCTTAATCTCAGTGGAGATATTTACTGATAAACAGCTACCTACGCAGCATGTTCATGTCGTTCCTAAATGAGCTTTTATCTCTCTCCCCTCACCACAAATCAGATTCTTCTGAGGAGTTCCCAGTACATTATCCTTTCTCCTGTGTAATTACCTTAACAATCTCCAGCTGTTTTTATTCTCAGAAGGTTTAGTCCCTGATATACAGCTGCCTACCCCCTTCGTAAGTGCAGGTCCTAAATGAGCTTTTTTCTCTGTTCCCTCACCACAATCCAGATTCTTTTGGGGAGTTACCAGTACAGTAACCATACCAGGAAGTACTTAATTTATTAAGCTACTGCTTTTCTTAATCTCAGTGGAGATATTTACTGATAAACAGCTACCTACGCAGCATGTTCATGTCGTTCCTAAATGAGCTTTTATCTCTCTCCCCTCACCACAAATCAGATTCTTCTGAGGAGTTCCCAGTACATTATCCTTTCCCCTGTGTAATTACCTTAACAAGCTGCAGCTGTTTTTATTCTCAGAAGGTTTACTCCCTGATATACAGCTGCCTACCCCCTTCGTAAGTGCAGGTCCTAAATGAGCTTATTTCTCTGTTCCCTCACCACAATCCAGATTCTTTGGGGAGTTACCAGTACAGTAACCATACCAGGAAGTACTTAATTTATTAAGCTACTGCTTTTCTTAATCTCAGTGGAGATATTTACTGATAAACAGCTACCTACGCAGCATGTTCATGTCGTTCCTAAATGAGCTTTTATCTCTCTCCCCTCACCACAAATCAGATTCTTCTGAGGAGTTCCCAGTACATTATCCTTTCCCCTGTGTAATTACCTTAACAAGCTCCAGCTGTTTTTATTCTCAGAAGGTTTAGTCCCTGATATACAGCTGCCTACCCCCTTCGTAAGTGCAGGTCCTAAATGAGCTTTTTTCTCTGTTCCCTCACCACAATCCAGATTCTTTTGGGGAGTTACCAGTACAGTAACCATACCAGGAAGTACTTAATTTATTAAGCTACTGCTTTTCTTAATCTCAGTGGAGATATTTACTGATAAACAGCTACCTACGCAGCATGTTCATGTCGTTCCTAAATGAGCTTTTATCTCTCTCCCCTCACCACAAATCAGATTCTTCTGAGGAGTTCCCAGTACATTATCCTTTCCCCTGTGTAATTACCTTAACAAGCTCCAGCTTTTTATTCTCAGAAGGTTTACTCCCTGATATACAGCTGCCTACCCCCTTCGTAAGTGCAGGTCCTAAATGAGCTTTTTTCTCTGTTCCCTCACCACAATCCAGATTCTTTTGGGGAGTTACCAGTACAGTAACCATACCTGGAAGTACTTAATTTATTAAGCTACTGCTTTTCTTAATCTCAGTGGAGATATTTACTGATAACAGCTGCCTACGCAGCATGTCATGCAGGTCTAAATGAGCTTTTATCTCTCTCCCTCACCACAAATCAGATTCTTCTGAGGAGTTCCCAGTACATTATCCTTTCCCCTGTGTAATTACCTTAACAAGCTCCAGCTGTTTTTATTCTCAGAAGGTTTACTCCCTGATATACAGCTGCCTACCCCCTTCGTAAGTGCAGGTCCTAAATGAGCTTTTTTCTCTGTTCCCTCACCACAATCCAGATTCTTTTGGGGAGTTACCAGTACAGTAACCATACCAGGAAGTACTTAATTTATTAAGCTACTGCTTTTCTTAATCTCAGTGGAGATATTTACTGATAAACAGCTACCTACGCAGCATGTTCATGTCGTTCCTAAATGAGCTTTTATCTCTCTCCCCTCACCACAAATCAGATTCTTCTGAGGAGTTCCCAGTACATTATCCTTTCCCCTGTGTAATTACCTTAACAAGCTCCAGCTGTTTTTATTCTCAGAAGGTTTACTCCCTGATACACAGCTGCCTACCCCCTTCGTAAGTGCAGGTCCTAAATGAGCTTTTTTCTCTGTTCCTCACCACAATCCAGATTCTTTTGGGGAGTTACCAGTAAAGTAACCATACCAGGAAGTACTTAATTTATTAAGCTACTGCTTTTCTTAATCTCAGTGGAGATATTTACTGATAAACAGCTACCTACGCAGCATGTTCATGTCGTTCCTAAATGAGCTTTTATCTCTCTCCCTCACCACAAATCAGATTCTTCTGAGGAGTTCCCAGTACATTATCCTTTCCCCTGTGTAATTACCTTAACAAGCTCCAGCTGTTTTATTCTCAGAAGGTTTACTCCCTGATATACAGCTGCCTACCCCCTTCGTAAGTGCAGGTCCTAAATGAGCTTTTTTCTCTGTTCCCTCACCACAATCCAGATTCTTTTGGGGAGTTACCAGTACAGTAACCATACCAGGAAGTACTTAATTTATTAAGCTACTGCTTTTCTTAATCTCAGTGGAGATATTTACTGATAAACAGCTACCTACGCAGCATGTTCATGTCGTTCCTAAATGAGCTTTTATCTCTCTCCCCTCACCACAAATCAGATTCTTCTGAGGAGTTCCCAGTACATTATCCTTTCCCCTGTGTAATTACCTTAACAAGCCAGCTGTTTTTATTCTCAGAAGGTTTACTCCCTGATATACAGCTGCCTACCCCCTTCGTAAGTGCAGGTCCTAAATGAGCTTTTTTCTCTGTTCCCTCACCACAATCCAGATTCTTTTGGGGAGTTACCAGTACAGTAACCATACCAGGAAGTACTTAATTTATTAAGCTACTGCTTTTCTTAATCTCAGTGGAGATATTACTGATAAACAGCTACCTACGCAGCATGTTCCTGTCGTTCCTAAATGAGCTTTTATCTCTCTCCCCTCACCACAAATCAGATTCTTCTGAGGAGTTCCCAGTACATTATCCTTTCCCCTGTGTAATTACCTTAACAAGCTGCAGCTGTTTTTATTCTCAGAAGCTTTACTCCCTGATATACAGCTGCCTACCCCCTTCGTAAGTGCAGGTCCTAAATGAGCTTTTTTCTCTCTTCCCTCACCACAATCCAGATTCTTTTGGGGAGTTACCAGTACAGTAACCATACCAGGAAGTACTTAATTTATTAAGCTACTGCTTTTCTTAATCTCAGTGGAGATATTTACTGATAAACAGCTACCTACGCAGCATGTTCATGTCGTTCCTAAATGAGCTTTTATCTCTCTCCCCTCACCACAAATCAGATTCTTCTGAGGAGTTCCCAGTACATTATCCTTTCCCCTGTGTAATTACCTTAACAAGCTGCAGCTGTTTTTATTCTCAGAAGCTTTACGCCCTGATATACAGCTGCCTACCCCCTTCGTAAGTGCAGGTCCTAAATGAGCTTTTTTCTCTGTTCCCTCACCACAATCCAGATTCTTTTGGGGAGTTACCAGTACAGTAACCATACCAGGAAGTACTTAATTTATTAAGCTACTGCTTTTCTTAATCTCAGTGAGATATTTACTGATAAACAGCTACCTACGCAGCATGTTCATGTCGTTCCTAAATGAGCTTTTATCTCTCTCCCCTCACCACAAATCAGATTCTTCTGAGGAGTTCCCAGTACATTATCCTTTCCCCTGTGTAATTACCTTAACAAGCTCCAGCTGTTTTTATTCTCAGAAGGTTTACTCCCTGATATACAGCTGCCTACCCCCTTCGTAAGTGCAGGTCCTAAATGAGCTTTTTTCTCTGTTCCTCACCACAATCCAGATTCTTTTGGGGAGTTACCAGTACAGTAACCATACCAGGAAGTACTTAATTTATTAAGCTACTGCTTTTCTTAATCTCAGTGGAGATTTTACTGATAAACAGCTACCTACGCAGCATGTTCATGTCGTTCCTAAATGAGCTTTTATCTCTCTCCCTCACCACAAATCAGATTCTTCTGAGGAGTTCCCAGTACATTATCCTTTCCCCTGTGTAATTACCTTAACAAGCTGCAGCTGTTTTTATTCTCAGAAGGTTTACTCCCTGATATACAGCTGCCTACCCCCTTCGTAAGTGCAGGTCCTAAATGAGCTTTTTTCTCTGTTCCCTCACCACAATCCAGATTCTTTTGGGGAGTTACCAGTACAGTAACCATACCAGGAAGTACTTAATTTATTAAGCTACTGCTTTTCTTAATCTCAGTGGAGATATTTACTGATAAACAGCTACCTACGCAGCATGTTCATGTCGTTCCTAAATGAGCTTTTATCTCTCTCCCCTCACCACAAATCAGATTCTTCTGAGGAGTTCCCAGTACATTATCCTTTCCCCTGTGTAATTACCTTAACAAGCTGCAGCTGTTTTTATTCTCAGAAGGTTTACTCCCTGATATACAGCTGCCTACCCCCTTCGTAAGTGCAGGTCCTAAATGAGCTTTTTTCTCTGTTCCCTCACCACAATCCAGATTCTTTTGGGGAGTTACCAGTACAGTAACCATACCAGGAAGTACTTAATTTATTAAGCTACTGCTTTTCTTAATCTCAGTGGAGATATTTACTGATAAACAGCTACCTACGCAGCATGTTCATGTCGTTCCTAAATGAGCTTTTATCTCTCTCCCCTCACCACAAATCAGATTCTTCTGAGGAGTTCCCAGTACATTATCCTTTCCCCTGTGTAATTACCTTAACAAGCTCCAGCTGTTTTTATTCTCAGAAGGTTTACTCCCTGATATACAGCTGCCTACCCCCTTCGTAAGTGCAGGTCCTAAATGAGCTTTTTTCTCTGTTCCCTCACCACAATCCAGATTCTTTTGGGGAGTTACCAGTACAGTAACCATACCAGGAAGTACTTAATTTATTAAGCTACTGCTTTTCTTAATCTCAGTGGAGATATTTACTGATAAACAGCACCTACGCAGCATGTTCATGTCGTTCCTAAATGAGCTTTTATCTCTCTCCCCTCACCACAAATCAGATTCTTCTGAGGAGTTCCCAGTACATTATCCTTTCCCCTGTGTAATTACCTTAACAAGCTCCAGCTGGTTTTATTCTCAGAAGGTTTACTCCCTGATATACAGCTGCCTACCCCCTTCGTAAGTGCAGGTCCTAAATGAGCTTTTTTCTCTGTTCCCTCACCACAATCCAGATTCTTTTGGGGAGTTACCAGTACAGTAACCATACCAGGAAGTACTTAATTTATTAAGCTACTGCTTTTCTTAATCTCAGTGGAGATATTTACTGATAAACAGCTACCTACGCAGCATGTTCATGTCGTTCCTAAATGAGCTTTTATCTCTCTCCCCTCACCACAAATCAGATTCTTCTGAGGAGTTCCCAGTACATTACCTTTCCCCTGTGTAATTACCTTAACAAGCCAGCTGTTTTTATTCTCAGAAGGTTTACTCCCTGATATACAGCTGCCTACCCCCTTCGTAAGTGCAGGTCCTAAATGAGCTTTTTTCTCTGTTCCCTCACCACAATCCAGATTCTTTTGGGGAGTTACCAGTACAGTAACCATACCAGGAAGTACTTAATTTATTAAGCAACTGCTTTTCTTAATCTCAGTGGAGATATTTACTGATAAACAGCTACCTACGCAGCATGTTCATGTCGTTCCTAAATGAGCTTTTATCTCTCTCCCCTCACCACAAATCAGATTCTTCTGAGGAGTTCCCAGTACATTATCCTTTCCCCTGTGTAATTACCTTAACAAGCTCCAGCTGTTTTTATTCTCAGAAGCTTTACTCCCTGATATACAGCTGCCTACCCCCTTCGTAAGTGCAGGTCCTAAATGAGCTTTTTTCTCTGTTCCCTCACCACAATCCAGATTCTTTTGGGGAGTTACCAGTACAGTAACCATACCAGGAAGTACTTAATTTATTAAGCTACTGCTTTTCTTAATCTCAGTGGAGATATTTACTGATAAACAGCTACCTACGCAGCATGTTCATGTCGTTCCTAAATGAGCTTTTATCTCTCTCCCCTCACCACAAATCAGATTCTTCTGAGGAGTTCCCAGTACATTATCCTTTCCCCTGTGTAATTACCTTAACAAGCTCCAGCTGTTTTTATTCTCAGAAGGTTTACTCCCTGATATACAGCTGCCTACCCCCTTCGTAAGTGCAGGTCCTAAATGAGCTTTTTTCTCTGTTCCCTCACCACAATCCAGATTCTTTTGGGGAGTTACCAGTACAGTAACCATACCAGGAAGTACTTAATTTATTAAGCTACTGCTTTTCTTAATCTCAGTGGAGATATTTACTGATAAACAGCTACCTACGCAGCATGTTCATGTCGTTCCTAAATGAGCTTTTATCTCTCTCCCCTCACCACAAATCAGATTCTTCTGAGGAGTTCCCAGTACATTATCCTTTCCCCTGTGTAATTACCTTAACAAGCTCCAGCTGTTTTTATTCTCAGAAGGTTTACTCCCTGATATACAGCTGCCTACCCCCTTCGTAAGTGCAGGTCCTAAATGAGCTTTTTTCTCTGTTCCCTCACCACAATCCAGATTCTTTTGGGGAGTTACCAGTACAGTAACCATACCAGGAAGTACTTAATTTATTAAGCTACTGCTTTTCTTAATCTCAGTGGAGATATTTACTGATAAACAGCTACCTACGCAGCATGTTCATGTCGTTCCTAAATGAGCTTTTATCTCTCTCCCCTCACCACAAATCAGATTCTTCTGAGGAGTTCCCAGTACATTATCCTTTCCCCTGTGTAATTACCTTAACAAGCTCCAGCTGTTTTTATTCTCAGAAGGTTTACTCCCTGATATACAGCTGCCTACCCCCTTCGTAAGTGCAGGTCCTAAATGAGCTTTTTTCTCTGTTCCCTCACCACAATCCAGATTCTTTTGGGGAGTTACCAGTACAGTAACCATACCAGGAAGTACTTAATTTATTAAGCTACTGCTTTTCTTAATCTCAGTGGAGATATTTACTGATAAACAGCTACCTACGCAGCATGTTCATGTCGTTCCTAAATGAGCTTTTATCTCTCTCCCCTCACCACAAATCAGATTCTTCTGAGGAGTTCCCAGTACATTATCCTTTCCCCTGTGTAATTACCTTAACAAGCTCCAGCTGTTTTTATTCTCAGAAGGTTTACTCCCTGATATACAGCTGCCTACCCCCTTCGTAAGTGCAGGTCCTAAATGAGCTTTTTTCTCTGTTCCCTCACCACAATCCAGATTCTTTTGGGGAGTTACCAGTACAGTAACCATACCAGGAAGTACTTAATTTATTAAGCTACTGCTTTTCTTAATCTCAGTGGAGATATTTACTGATAAACAGCTACCTACGCAGCATGTTCATGTCGTTCCTAAATGAGCTTTTATCTCTCTCCCCTCACCACAAATCAGATTCTTCTGAGGAGTTCCCAGTACATTATCCTTTCCCCTGTGTAATTACCTTAACAAGCTCCAGCTGTTTTTATTCTCAGAAGCTTTACTCCCTGATATACAGCTGCCTACCCCCTTCGTAAGTGCAGGTCCTAAATGAGCTTTTTTCTCTGTTCCCTCACCACAATCCAGATTCTTTTGGGGAGTTACCAGTACAGTAACCATACCAGGAAGTACTTAATTTATTAAGCTACTGCTTTTCTTAATCTCAGTGGAGATATTTACTGATAAACAGCTACCTACGCAGCATGTTCATGTCGTTCCTAAATGAGCTTTTATCTCTCTCCCCTCACCACAAATCAGATTCTTCTGAGGAGTTCCCAGTACATTATCCTTTCCCCTGTGTAATTACCTTAACAAGCTCCAGCTGTTTTTATTCTCAGAAGGTTTACTCCCTGATATACAGCTGCCTACCCCCTTCGTAAGTGCAGGTCCTAAATGAGCTTTTTTCTCTGTTCCCTCACCACAATCCAGATTCTTTTGGGGAGTTACCAGTACAGTAACCATACCAGGAAGTACTTAATTTATTAAGCTACTGCTTTTCTTAATCTCAGTGGAGATATTTACTGATAAACAGCTACCTACGCAGCATGTTCATGTCGTTCCTAAATGAGCTTTTATCTCTCTCCCCTCACCACAAATCAGATTCTTCTGAGGAGTTCCCAGTACATTATCCTTTCCCCTGTGTAATTACCTTAACAAGCTCCAGCTGTTTTTATTCTCAGAAGGTTTACTCCCTGATATACAGCTGCCTACCCCCTTCGTAAGTGCAGGTCCTAAATGAGCTTTTTTCTCTGTTCCCTCACCACAATCCAGATTCTTTTGGGGAGTTACCAGTACAGTAACCATACCAGGAAGTACTTAATTTATTAAGCTACTGCTTTTCTAAGCTCAGTGGAGATATTTACTGATAAACAGCTACCTACGCAGCATGTTCATGTCGTTCCTAAATGAGCTTTTATCTCTCTCCCCTCACCACAAATCAGATTCTTCTGAGGAGTTCCCAGTACATTATCCTTTCTCCTGTGTAATTACCTTAACAAGCTGCAGCTGTTTTTATTCTCAGAAGTTTACTCCCTGATATACAGCTGCCTACCCACTTCGTAAGTGAGGTCCTAAATGAGCTTTTTTCTCTGTTCCCTCACCACAATCCAGATTCTTTTGGGGAGTTACCAGTACAGTAACCATACCAGGAAGTACTTAATTTATTAAGCTACTGCTTTTCTTAATCTCAGTGGAGATATTTACTGATAAACAGCTACCTACGCAGCATGTTCATGTCGTTCCTAAATGAGCTTTTATCTCTCTCCCCTCACCACAAATCAGATTCTTCTGAGGAGTTCCCAGTACATTATCCTTTCTCCTGTGTAATTACCTTAACAATCTCCAGCTGTTTTTATTCTCAGAAGGTTTAGTCCCTGATATACAGCTGCCTACCCCTTCGTAAGTGCAGGTCCTAAATGAGCTTTTTTCTCTGTTCCCTCACCACAATCCAGATTCTTTTGGGGAGTTACCAGTACAGTAACCATACCAGGAAGTACTTAATTTATTAAGCTACTGCTTTTCTTAATCTCAGTGGAGATATTTACTGATAAACAGCTACCTACGCAGCATGTTCATGTCGTTCCTAAATGAGCTTTTATCTCTCTCCCCTCACCACAAATCAGATTCTTCTGAGGAGTTCCCAGTACATTATCCTTTCCCTGTGTAATTACCTTAACAAGCTGCAGCTGTTTTTATTCTCAGAAGGTTTAGTCCCTGATATACAGCTGCCTACCCCCTTCGTAAGTGCAGGTCCTAAATGAGCTTTTTCTCTGTTCCCTCACCACAATCCAGATTCTTTTGGGGAGTTACCAGTACAGTAACCATACCAGGAAGTACTTAATTTATTAAGCTACTGCTTTTCTTAATCTCAGTGGAGATATTTACTGATAAACAGCTACCTACGCAGCATGTTCATGTCGTTCCTAAATGAGCTTTTATCTCTCTCCCCTCACCACAAATCAGATTCTTCTGAGGAGTTCCCAGTACATTATCCTTTCCCCTGTGTAATTACCTTAACAAGCTCCAGCTGTTTTTATTCTCAGAAGGTTTAGTCCCTGATATACAGCTGCCTACCCCCTTCGTAAGTGCAGGTCCTAAATGAGCTTTTTCTCTGTTCCCTCACCACAATCCAGATTCTTTTGGGGAGTTACCAGTACAGTAACCATACCAGGAAGTACTTAATTTATTAAGCTACTGCTTTTCTTAATCTCAGTGGAGATATTTACTGATAAACAGCTACCTACGCAGCATGTTCATGTCGTTCCTAAATGAGCTTTTATCTCTCTCCCCTCACCACAAATCAGATTCTTCTGAGGAGTTCCCAGTACATTATCCTTTCCCCTGTGTAATTACCTTAACAAGCTCCAGCTGTTTTTATTCTCAGAAGGTTTAGTCCCTGATATACAGCTGCCTACCCCCTTCGTAAGTGCAGGTCCTAAATGAGCTTTTTTCTCTGTTCCCTCACCACAATCCAGATTCTTTTGGGGAGTTACCAGTACAGTAACCATACCTGGAAGTACTTAATTTATTAAGCTACTGCTTTTCTTAATCTCAGTGGAGATATTTACTGATAAACAGCTACCTACGCAGCATGTTCATGTCGTTCCTAAATGAGCTTTTATCTCTCTCCCCTCACCACAAATCAGATTCTTCTGAGGAGTTCCCAGTACATTATCCTTTCCCCTGTGTAATTACCTTAACAAGCTCCAGCTGTTTTTATTCTCAGAAGGTTTACTCCCTGATATACAGCTGCCTACCCCCTTCGTAAGTGCAGGTCCTAAATGAGCTTTTTTCTCTGTTCCCTCACCACAATCCAGATTCTTTTGGGGAGTTACCAGTACAGTAACCATACCAGGAAGTACTTAATTTATTAAGCTACTGCTTTTCTTAATCTCAGTGGAGATATTTACTGATAAACAGCTACCTACGCAGCATGTTCATGTCGTTCCTAAATGAGCTTTTATCTCTCTCCCCTCACCACAAATCAGATTCTTCTGAGGAGTTCCCAGTACATTATCCTTTCCCCTGTGTAATTACCTTAACAAGCTCCAGCTGTTTTTATTCTCAGAAGGTTTACTCCCTGATATACAGCTGCCTACCCCCTTCGTAAGTGCAGGTCCTAAATGAGCTTTTTTCTCTGTTCCCTCACCACAATCCAGATTCTTTTGGGGAGTTACCAGTACAGTAACCATACCAGGAAGTACTTAATTTATTAAGCTACTGCTTTTCTTAATCTCAGTGGAGATATTTACTGATAAACAGCTACCTACGCAGCATGTTCATGTCGTTCCTAAATGAGCTTTTATCTCTCTCCCCTCACCACAAATCAGATTCTTCTGAGGAGTTCCCAGTACATTATCCTTTCCCCTGTGTAATTACCTTAACAAGCTCCAGCTGTTTTTATTCTCAGAAGGTTTACTCCCTGATATACAGCTGCCTACCCCCTTCGTAAGTGCAGGTCCTAAATGAGCTTTTTTCTCTGTTCCCTCACCACAATCCAGATTCTTTTGGGGAGTTACCAGTACAGTAACCATACCAGGAAGTACTTAATTTATTAAGCTACTGCTTTTCTTAATCTCAGTGGAGATATTTACTGATAAACAGCTACCTACGCAGCATGTTCATGTCGTTCCTAAATGAGCTTTTATCTCTCTCCCCTCACCACAAATCAGATTCTTCTGAGGAGTTCCCAGTACATTATCCTTTCCCCTGTGTAATTACCTTAACAAGCTGCAGCTGTTTTTATTCTCAGAAGGTTTACTCCCTGATATACAGCTGCCTACCCCCTTCGTAAGTGCAGGTCCTAAATGAGCTTTTTTCTCTGTTCCCTCACCACAATCCAGATTCTTTTGGGGAGTTACCAGTACAGTAACCATACCAGGAAGTACTTAATTTATTAAGCTACTGCTTTTCTTAATCTCAGTGGAGATATTTACTGATAAACAGCTACCTACGCAGCATGTTCCTGTCGTTCCTAAATGAGCTTTTATCTCTCTCCCCTCACCACAAATCAGATTCTTCTGAGGAGTTCCCAGTACATTATCCTTTCCCCTGTGTAATTACCTTAACAAGCTGCAGCTGTTTTTATTCTCAGAAGCTTTACTCCCTGATATACAGCTGCCTACCCCCTTCGTAAGTGCAGGTCCTAAATGAGCTTTTTTCTCTCTTCCCTCACCACAATCCAGATTCTTTTGGGGAGTTACCAGTACAGTAACCATACCAGGAAGTACTTAATTTATTAAGCTACTGCTTTTCTTAATCTCAGTGGAGATATTTACTGATAAACAGCTACCTACGCAGCATGTTCATGTCGTTCCTAAATGAGCTTTTATCTCTCTCCCCTCACCACAAATCAGATTCTTCTGAGGAGTTCCCAGTACATTATCCTTTCCCCTGTGTAATTACCTTAACAAGCTGCAGCTGTTTTTATTCTCAGAAGCTTTACGCCCTGATATACAGCTGCCTACCCCCTTCGTAAGTGCAGGTCCTAAATGAGCTTTTTTCTCTGTTCCCTCACCACAATGTAGATTCTTCTGGGGAGTTACCAGTACAGTAACCATACCAGGAAGTACTTAATTTATTAAGCTACTGCTTTTCTTAATCTCAGTTGAGATATTTACTGATAAACAGCTACCTACGCAGCATGTTCATGTCGTTCCTAAATGAGCTTTTATCTCTCTCCCCTCACCACAAATCAGATTCTTCTGAGGAGTTCCCAGTACATTATCCTTTCCCCTGTGTAATTACCTTATCAAGCTCCAGCTGTTTTTATTCTCAGAAGGTTTACTCCCTGATAACAGCTGCCTACCCCCTTCGTAAGTGCAGGTCCTAAATGAGCTTTTTTCTCTGTTCCCTCACCACAATCCAGATTCTTTTGGGGAGTTACCAGTACAGTAACCATACCAGGAAGTACTTAATTTATTAAGCTACTGCTTTTCTTAATCTCAGTGGAGATATTTACTGATAAACAGCTACCTACGCAGCATGTTCATGTCGTTCCTAAATGAGCTTTTATCTCTCTCCCCTCACCACAAATCAGATTCTTCTGAGGAGTTCCCAGTACATTATCCTTTCCCCTGTGTAATTACCTTAACAAGCTGCAGCTGTTTTTATTCTCAGAAGCTTTACTCCCTGATATACAGCTGCCTACCCCCTTCGTAAGTGCAGGTCCTAAATGAGCTTTTTTCTCTGTTCCCTCACCACAATCCAGATTCTTTTGGGGAGTTACCAGTACAGTAACCATACCAGGAAGTACTTAATTTATTAAGCTACTGCTTTTCTTAATCTCAGTGGAGATATTTACTGATAAACAGCTACCTACGCAGCATGTTCATGTCGTTCCTAAATGAGCTTTTATCTCTCTCCCCTCACCACAAATCAGATTCTTCTGAGGAGTTCCCAGTACATTATCCTTTCCCCTGTGTAATTACCTTAACAAGCCCAGCTGTTTTTATTCTCAGAAGGTTTACTCCCTGATATACAGCTGCCTACCCCCTTCGTAAGTGCAGGTCCTAAATGAGCTTTTTTCTCTGTTCCCTCACCACAATCCAGATTCTTTTGGGGAGTTACCAGTACAGTAACCATACCAGGAAGTACTTAATTTATTAAGCTACTGCTTTTCTTAATCTCAGTGGAGATATTTACTGATAAACAGCTACCTACGCAGCATGTTCATGTCGTTCCTAAATGAGCTTTTATCTCTCTCCCCTCACCACAAATCAGATTCTTCTGAGGAGTTCCCAGTACATTATCCTTTCCCCTGTGTAATTACCTTAACAAGCTCCAGCTGTTTTTATTCTCAGAAGGTTTACTCCCTGATATACAGCTGCCTACCCCCTTCGTAAGTGCAGGTCCTAAATGAGCTTTTTTCTCTGTTCCCTCACCACAATCCAGATTCTTTTGGGGAGTTACCAGTACAGTAACCATACCAGGAAGTACTTAATTTATTAAGCTACTGCTTTTCTTAATCTCAGTGGAGATATTTACTGATAAACAGCTACCTACGCAGCATGTTCATGTCGTTCCTAAATGAGCTTTTATCTCTCTCCCCTCACCACAAATCAGATTCTTCTGAGGAGTTCCCAGTACATTATCCTTTCCCCTGTGTAATTACCTTAACAAGCTCCAGCTGTTTTTATTCTCAGAAGGTTTACTCCCTGATATACAGCTGCCTACCCCCTTCGTAAGTGCAGGTCCTAAATGAGCTTTTTTCTCTGTTCCCTCACCACAATCCAGATTCTTTTGGGGAGTTACCAGTACAGTAACCATACCAGGAAGTACTTAATTTATTAAGCTACTGCTTTTCTTAATCTCAGTGTAGATATTTACTGATAAACAGCTACCTACGCAGCATGTTCATGTCGTTCCTAAATGAGCTTTTATCTCTCTCCCCTCACCACAAATCAGATTCTTCTGAGGAGTTCCCAGTACATTATCCTTTCCCCTGTGTAATTACCTTAACAAGCTGCAGCTGTTTTTATTCTCAGAAGGTTTACTCCCTGATATACAGCTGCCTACCCCCTTCGTAAGTGCAGGTCCTAAATGAGCTTTTTTCTCTGTTCCCTCACCACAATCCAGATTCTTTTGGGGAGTTACCAGTACAGTAACCATACCAGGAAGTACTTAATTTATTAAGCTGCTGCTTTTCTTAATCTCAGTGGAGATATTTACTGATAAACAGCTACCTACGCAGCATGTTCATGTCGTTCCTAAATGAGCTTTTATCTCTCTCCCCTCACCACAAATCAGATTCTTCTGAGGAGTTCCCAGTACATTATCCTTTCCCCTGTGTAATTACCTTAACAAGCTGCAGCTGTTTTTATTCTCAGAAGCTTTACTCCCTGATATACAGCTGCCTACCCCCTTCGTAAGTGCAGGTCCTAAATGAGCTTTTTTCTCTGTTCCCTCACCACAATCCAGATTCTTTTGGGGAGTTACCAGTACAGTAACCATACCAGGAAGTACTTAATTTATTAAGCTACTGCTTTTCTTAATCTCAGTGGAGATATTTACTGATAAACAGCTACCTACGCAGCATGTTCATGTCGTTCCTAAATGAGCTTTTATCTCTCTCCCCTCACCACAAATCAGATTCTTCTGAGGAGTTCCCAGTACATTATCCTTTCCCCTGTGTAATTACCTTAACAAGCTCCAGCTGTTTTTATTCTCAGAAGGTTTACTCCCTGATATACAGCTGCCTACCCCCTTCGTAAGTGCAGGTCCTAAATGAGCTTTTTTCTCTGTTCCCTCACCACAATCCAGATTCTTTTGGGGAGTTACCAGTACAGTAACCATACCAGGAAGTACTTAATTTATTAAGCTACTGCTTTTCTTAATCTCAGTGGAGATATTTACTGATAAACAGCTACCTACGCAGCATGTTCATGTCGTTCCTAAATGAGCTTTTATCTCTCTCCCCTCACCACAAATCAGATTCTTCTGAGGAGTTCCCAGTACATTATCCTTTCCCCTGTGTAATTACCTTAACAAGCTCCAGCTGTTTTTATTCTCAGAAGGTTTACTCCCTGATATACAGCTGCCTACCCCCTTCGTAAGTGCAGGTCCTAAATGAGCTTTTTCTCTGTTCCCTCACCACAATCCAGATTCTTTTGGGGAGTTACCAGTACAGTAACCATACCAGGAAGTACTTAATTTATTAAGCTACTGCTTTTCTTAATCTCAGTGGAGATATTTACTGATAAACAGCTACCTACGCAGCATGTTCATGTCGTTCCTAAATGAGCTTTTATCTCTCTCCCCTCACCACAAATCAGATTCTTCTGAGGAGTTCCCAGTACATTATCCTTTCCCCTGTGTAATTACCTTAACAAGCTCCAGCTGTTTTTATTCTCAGAAGGTTTACTCCCTGATATACAGCTGCCTACCCCCTTCGTAAGTGCAGGTCCTAAATGAGCTTTTTTCTCTGTTCCCTCACCACAATCCAGATTCTTTTGGGGAGTTACCAGTACAGTAACCATACCAGGAAGTACTTAATTTATTAAGCTACTGCTTTTCTTAATCTCAGTGGAGATATTTACTGATAAACAGCTACCTACGCAGCATGTTCATGTCGTTCCTAAATGAGCTTTTATCTCTCTCCCCTCACCACAAATCAGATTCTTCTGAGGAGTTCCCAGTACATTATCCTTTCCCCTGTGTAATTACCTTAACAAGCTCCAGCTGTTTTTATTCTCAGAAGCTTTACTCCCTGATATACAGCTGCCTACCCCCTTCGTAAGTGCAGGTCCTAAATGAGCTTTTTTCTCTGTTCCCTCACCACAATCCAGATTCTTTTGGGGAGTTACCAGTACAGTAACCATACCAGGAAGTACTTAATTTATTAAGCTACTGCTTTTCTAAAGCTCAGTGGAGATATTTACTGATAAACAGCTACCTACGCAGCATGTTCATGTCGTTCCTAAATGAGCTTTTATCTCTCTCCCCTCACCACAAATCAGATTCTTCTGAGGAGTTCCCAGTACTTTATCCTTTCCCCTGTGTAATTACCTTAACAAGCTCCAGCTGTTTTTATTCTCAGAAGCTTTACTCCCTGATATACAGCTGCCTACCCCCTTCGTAAGTGCAGGTCCTAAATGAGCTTTTTTCTCTGTTCCCTCACCACAATCCAGATTCTTTTGGGGAGTTACCAGTACAGTAACCATACCAGGAAGTACTTAATTTATTAAGCTACTGCTTTTCTTAATCTCAGTGGAGATATTTACTGATAAACAGCTACCTACGCAGCATGTTCATGTCGTTCCTAAATGAGCTTTTATCTCTCTCCCCTCACCACAAATCAGATTCTTCTGAGGAGTTCCCAGTACATTATCCTTTCCCCTGTGTAATTACCTTAACAAGCTCCAGCTGTTTTTATTCTCAGAAGCTTTACTCCCTGATATACAGCTGCCTACCCCCTTCGTAAGTGCAGGTCCTAAATGAGCTTTTTTCTCTGTTCCCTCACCACAATCCAGATTCTTTTGGGGAGTTACCAGTACAGTAACCATACCAGGAAGTACTTAATTTATTAAGCTACTGCTTTTCTTAATCTCAGTGGAGATATTTACTGATAAACAGCTACCTACGCAGCATGTTCATGTCGTTCCTAAATGAGCTTTTATCTCTCTCCCCTCACCACAAATCAGATTCTTCTGAGGAGTTCCCAGTACATTATCCTTTCCCCTGTGTAATTACCTTAACAAGCTGCAGCTGTTTTTATTCTCAGAAGCTTTACTCCCTGATATACAGCTGCCTACCCCCTTCGTAAGTGCAGGTCCTAAATGAGCTTTTTTCTCTGTTCCCTCACCACAATCCAGATTCTTTTGGGGAGTTACCAGTACAGTAACCATACCAGGAAGTACTTAATTTATTAAGCTACTGCTTTTCTAAAGCTCAGTGGAGATATTTACTGATAAACAGCTACCTACGCAGCATGTTCATGTCGTTCCTAAATGAGCTTTTATCTCTCTCCCCTCACCACAAATCAGATTCTTCTGAGGAGTTCCCAGTACTTTATCCTTTCTCCTGTGTAATTACCTTAACAAGCTCCAGCTGTTTTTATTCTCAGAAGGTTTACTCCCTGATATACAGCTGCCTACCCCCTTCGTAAGTGCAGGTCCTAAATGAGCTTTTTTCTCTGTTCCCTCACCACAATCCAGATTCTTTTGGGGAGTTACCAGTACAGTAACCATACCAGGAAGTACTTAATTTATTAAGCTACTGCTTTTCTAAATCTCAGTGGAGATATTTACTGATAAACAGCTACCTACGCAGCATGTTCATGTCGTTCCTAAATGAGCTTTTATCTCTCTCCCCTCACCACAAATCAGATTCTTCTGAGGAGTTCCCAGTACATTATCCTTTCTCCTGTGTAATTACCTTAACAAGCTCCAGCTGTTTTTATTCTCAGAAGGTTTACTCCCTGATATACAGCTGCCTACCCCTTCGTAAGTGCAGGTCCTAAATGAGCTTTTTTCTCTGTTCCCTCACCACAATCCAGATTCTTTTGGGGAGTTACCAGTACAGTAACCATACCAGGAAGTACTTAATTTATTAAGCTACTGCTTTTCTTAATCTCAGTGGAGATATTTACTGATAAACAGCTACCTACGCAGCATGTTCATGTCGTTCCTAAATGAGCTTTTATCTCTCTCCCCTCACCACAAATCAGATTCTTCTGAGGAGTTCCCAGTACATTATCCTTTCCCCTGTGTAATTACCTTAACAAGCTGCAGCTGTTTTTATTCTCAGAAGGTTTACTCCCTGATATACAGCTGCCTACCCCCTTCGTAAGTGCAGGTCCTAAATGAGCTTTTTTCTCTGTTCCCTCACCACAATCCAGATTCTTTTGGGGAGTTACCAGTACAGTAACCATACCAGGAAGTACTTAATTTATTAAGCTACTGCTTTTCTTAATCTCAGTGGAGATATTTACTGATAAACAGCTACCTACGCAGCATGTTCATGTCGTTCCTAAATGAGCTTTTATCTCTCTCCCCTCACCACAAATCAGATTCTTCTGAGGAGTTCCCAGTACATTATCCTTTCCCCTGTGTAATTACCTTAACAAGCTCCAGCTGTTTTTATTCTCAGAAGGTTTACTCCCTGATATACAGCTGCCTACCCCCTTCGTAAGTGCAGGTCCTAAATGAGCTTTTTCTCTGTTCCCTCACCACAATCCAGATTCTTTTGGGGAGTTACCAGTACAGTAACCATACCAGGAAGTACTTAATTTATTAAGCTACTGCTTTTCTTAATCTCAGTGGAGATATTTACTGATAAACAGCTACCTACGCAGCATGTTCATGTCGTTCCTAAATGAGCTTTTATCTCTCTCCCCTCACCACAAATCAGATTCTTCTGAGGAGTTCCCAGTACATTATCCTTTCCCCTGTGTAATTACCTTAACAAGCTCCAGCTGTTTTTATTCTCAGAAGGTTTACTCCCTGATATACAGCTGCCTACCCCCTTCGTAAGTGCAGGTCCTAAATGAGCTTTTTTCTCTGTTCCCTCACCACAATCCAGATTCTTTTGGGGAGTTACCAGTACAGTAACCATACCAGGAAGTACTTAATTTATTAAGCTACTGCTTTTCTTAATCTCAGTGGAGATATTTACTGATAAACAGCTACCTACGCAGCATGTTCATGTCGTTCCTAAATGAGCTTTTATCTCTCTCCCCTCACCACAAATCAGATTCTTCTGAGGAGTTCCCAGTACATTATCCTTTCCCCTGTGTAATTACCTTAACAAGCTCCAGCTGTTTTTATTCTCAGAAGGTTTACTCCCTGATATACAGCTGCCTACCCCCTTCGTAAGTGCAGGTCCTAAATGAGCTTTTTTCTCTGTTCCCTCACCACAATCCAGATTCTTTTGGGGAGTTACCAGTACAGTAACCATACCAGGAAGTACTTAATTTATTAAGCTACTGCTTTTCTTAATCTCAGTGGAGATATTTACTGATAAACAGCTACCTACGCAGCATGTTCATGTCGTTCCTAAATGAGCTTTTATCTCTCTCCCCTCACCACAAATCAGATTCTTCTGAGGAGTTCCCAGTACATTATCCTTTCCCCTGTGTAATTACCTTAACAAGCTCCAGCTGTTTTTATTCTCAGAAGGTTTACTCCCTGATATACAGCTGCCTACCCCCTTCGTAAGTGCAGGTCCTAAATGAGCTTTTTTCTCTGTTCCCTCACCACAATCCAGATTCTTTTGGGGAGTTACCAGTACAGTAACCATACCAGGAAGTACTTAATTTATTAAGCTACTGCTTTTCTTAATCTCAGTGGAGATATTTACTGATAAACAGCTACCTACGCAGCATGTTCATGTCGTTCCTAAATGAGCTTTTATCTCTCTCCCCTCACCACAAATCAGATTCTTCTGAGGAGTTCCCAGTACATTATCCTTTCCCCTGTGTAATTACCTTAACAAGCTCCAGCTGTTTTTATTCTCAGAAGGTTTACTCCCTGATATACAGCTGCCTACCCCCTTCGTAAGTGCAGGTCCTAAATGAGCTTTTTTCTCTGTTCCCTCACCACAATCCAGATTCTTTTGGGGAGTTACCAGTACAGTAACCATACCAGGAAGTACTTAATTTATTAAGCTACTGCTTTTCTTAATCTCATGGAGATATTTACTGATAAACAGCTACCTACGCAGCATGTTCATGTCGTTCCTAAATGAGCTTTTATCTCTCTCCCCTCACCACAAATCAGATTCTTCTGAGGAGTTCCCAGTACATTATCCTTTCCCCTGTGTAATTACCTTAACAAGCTGCAGCTGTTTTTATTCTCAGAAGCTTTACTCCCTGATATACAGCTGCCTACCCCCTTCGTAAGTGCAGGTCCTAAATGAGCTTTTTTCTCTGTTCCCTCACCACAATCCAGATTCTTTTGGGGAGTTACCAGTACAGTAACCATACCAGGAAGTACTTAATTTATTAAGCTACTGCTTTTCTTAATCTCAGTGGAGATATTTACTGATAAACAGCTACCTACGCAGCATGTTCCTGTCGTTCCTAAATGAGCTTTTATCTCTCTCCCCTCACCACAAATCAGATTCTTCTGAGGAGTTCCCAGTACATTATCCTTTCCCCTGTGTAATTACCTTAACAAGCTGCAGCTGTTTTTATTCTCAGAAGCTTTACTCCCTGATATACAGCTGCCTACCCCCTTCGTAAGTGCAGGTCCTAAATGAGCTTTTTTCTCTCTTCCCTCACCACAATCCAGATTCTTTTGGGGAGTTACCAGTACAGTAACCATACCAGGAAGTACTTAATTTATTAAGCTACTGCTTTTCTTAATCTCAGTGGAGATATTTACTGATAAACAGCTACCTACGCAGCATGTTCATGTCGTTCCTAAATGAGCTTTTATCTCTCTCCCCTCACCACAAATCAGATTCTTCTGAGGAGTTCCCAGTACATTATCCTTTCCCCTGTGTAATTACCTTAACAAGCTGCAGCTGTTTTTATTCTCAGAAGCTTTACGCCCTGATATACAGCTGCCTACCCCCTTCGTAAGTGCAGGTCCTAAATGAGCTTTTTTCTCTGTTCCCTCACCACAATGTAGATTCTTCTGGGGAGTTACCAGTACAGTAACCATACCAGGAAGTACTTAATTTATTAAGCTACTGCTTTTCTTAATCTCAGTTGAGATATTTACTGATAAACAGCTACCTACGCAGCATGTTCATGTCGTTCCTAAATGAGCTTTTATCTCTCTCCCCTCACCACAAATCAGATTCTTCTGAGGAGTTCCCAGTACATTATCCTTTCCCCTGTGTAATTACCTTATCAAGCTCCAGCTGTTTTTATTCTCAGAAGGTTTACTCCCTGATAACAGCTGCCTACCCCCTTCGTAAGTGCAGGTCTTAAATGAGCTTTTTTCTCTGTTCCCTCACCACAATCCAGATTCTTTTGGGGAGTTACCAGTACAGTAACCATACCAGGAAGTACTTAATTTATTAAGCTACTGCTTTTCTTAATCTCAGTGGAGATATTTACTGATAAACAGCTACCTACGCAGCATGTTCATGTCGTTCCTAAATGAGCTTTTATCTCTCTCCCCTCACCACAAATCAGATTCTTCTGAGGAGTTCCCAGTACATTATCCTTTCCCCTGTGTAATTACCTTAACAAGCTCCAGCTGTTTTTATTCTCAGAAGGTTTACTCCCTGATATACAGCTGCCTACCCCCTTCGTAAGTGCAGGTCCTAAATGAGCTTTTTTCTCTGTTCCCTCACCACAATCCAGATTCTTTTGGGGAGTTACCAGTACAGTAACCATACCAGGAAGTACTTAATTTATTAATCTACTGCTTTTCTTAATCTCAGTGGAGATATTTACTGATAAACAGCTACCTACGCAGCATGTTCATGTCGTTCCTAAATGAGCTTTTATCTCTCTCCCCTCACCACAAATCAGATTCTTCTGAGGAGTTCCCAGTACATTATCCTTTCCCCTGTGTAATTACCTTAACAAGCTCCAGCTGTTTTTATTCTCAGAAGGTTTACTCCCTGATATACAGCTGCCTACCCCCTTCGTAAGTGCAGGTCCTAAATGAGCTTTTTTCTCTGTTCCCTCACCACAATCCAGATTCTTTTGGGGAGTTACCAGTACAGTAACCATACCAGGAAGTACTTAATTTATTAAGCTACTGCTTTTCTTAATCTCAGTGGAGATATTTACTGATAAACAGCTACCTACGCAGCATGTTCATGTCGTTCCTAAATGAGCTTTTATCTCTCTCCCCTCACCACAAATCAGATTCTTCTGAGGAGTTCCCAGTACATTATCCTTTCCCCTGTGTAATTACCTTAACAAGCTCCAGCTGTTTTTATTCTCAGAAGGTTTACTCCCTGATATACAGCTGCCTACCCCCTTCGTAAGTGCAGGTCCTAAATGAGCTTTTTTCTCTGTTCCCTCACCACAATCCAGATTCTTTTGGGGAGTTACCAGTACAGTAACCATACCAGGAAGTACTTAATTTATTAAGCTACTGCTTTTCTTAATCTCAGTGGAGATATTTACTGATAAACAGCTACCTACGCAGCATGTTCATGTCGTTCCTAAATGAGCTTTTATCTCTCTCCCCTCACCACAAATCAGATTCTTCTGAGGAGTTCCCAGTACATTATCCTTTCCCCTGTGTAATTACCTTAACAAGCTCCAGCTGTTTTTATTCTCAGAAGGTTTACTCCCTGATATACAGCTGCCTACCCCCTTCGTAAGTGCAGGTCCTAAATGAGCTTTTTTCTCTGTTCCCTCACCACAATCCAGATTCTTTTGGGGAGTTACCAGTACAGTAACCATACCAGGAAGTACTTAATTTATTAAGCTACTGCTTTTCTTAATCTCAGTGAAGATATTTACTGATAAACAGCTACCTACGCAGCATGTTCATGTCGTTCCTAAATGAGCTTTTATCTCTCTCCCCTCACCACAAATCAGATTCTTCTGAGGAGTTCCCAGTACATTATCCTTTCCCTGTGTAATTACCTTAACAAGCTGCAGCTGTTTTTATTCTCAGAAGCTTTACTCCCTGATATACAGCTGCCTACCCCCTTCGTAAGTGCAGGTCCTAAATGAGCTTTTTTCTCTGTTCCCTCACCACAATCCAGATTCTTTTGGGGAGTTACCAGTACAGTAACCATACCAGGAAGTACTTAATTTATTAAGCTACTGCTTTTCTTAATCTCAGTGGAGATATTTACTGATAAACAGCTACCTACGCAGCATGTTCATGTCGTTCCTAAATGAGCTTTTATCTCTCTCCCCTCACCACAAATCAGATTCTTCTGAGGAGTTCCCAGTACATTATCCTTTCCCCTGTCTAATTACCTTAACAAGCTGCAGCTGTTTTTATTCTCAGAAGCTTTACTCCCTGATATACAGCTGCCTACCCCCTTCGTAAGTGCAGGTCTAAATGAGCTTTTTTCTCTGTTCCCTCACCACAATCCAGATTCTTTTGGGGAGTTACCAGTACAGTAACCATACCAGGAAGTACTTAATTTATTAAGCTACTGCTTTTCTTAATCTCAGTGGAGATATTTACTGATAAACAGCTACCTACGCAGCATGTTCATGTCGTTCCTAAATGAGCTTTTATCTCTCTCCCCTCACCACAAATCAGATTCTTCTGAGGAGTTCCCAGTACATTATCCTTTCCCCTGTGTAATTACCTTAACAAGCTCCAGCTGTTTTTATTCTCAGAAGGTTTACTCCCTGATATACAGCTGCCTACCCCCTTCGTAAGTGCAGGTCCTAAATGAGCTTTTTTCTCTGTTCCCTCACCACAATCCAGATTCTTTTGGGGAGTTACCAGTACAGTAACCATACCAGGAAGTACTTAATTTATTAATCTACTGCTTTTCTTAATCTCAGTGGAGATATTTACTGATAAACAGCTACCTACGCAGCATGTTCATGTCGTTCCTAAATGAGCTTTTATCTCTCTCCCCTCACCACAAATCAGATTCTTCTGAGGAGTTCCCAGTACATTATCCTTTCCCCTGTGTAATTACCTTAACAAGCTCCAGCTGTTTTTATTCTCAGAAGGTTTACTCCCTGATATACAGCTGCCTACCCCCTTCGTAAGTGCAGGTCCTAAATGAGCTTTTTTCTCTGTTCCCTCACCACAATCCAGATTCTTTTGGGGAGTTACCAGTACAGTAACCATACCAGGAAGTACTTAATTTATTAAGCTACTGCTTTTCTTAATCTCAGTGGAGATATTTACTGATAAACAGCTACCTACGCAGCATGTTCATGTCGTTCCTAAATGAGCTTTTATCTCTCTCCCCTCACCACAAATCAGATTCTTCTGAGGAGTTCCCAGTACATTATCCTTTCCCCTGTGTAATTACCTTAACAAGCTCCAGCTGTTTTTATTCTCAGAAGGTTTACTCCCTGATATACAGCTGCCTACCCCCTTCGTAAGTGCAGGTCCTAAATGAGCTTTTTTCTCTGTTCCCTCACCACAATCCAGATTCTTTTGGGGAGTTACCAGTACAGTAACCATACCAGGAAGTACTTAATTTATTAAGCTACTGCTTTTCTAAAGCTCAGTGGAGATATTTACTGATAAACAGCTACCTACGCAGCATGTTCATGTCGTTCCTAAATGAGCTTTTATCTCTCTCCCCTCACCACAAATCAGATTCTTCTGAGGAGTTCCCAGTACATTATCCTTTCCCCTGTGTAATTACCTTAACAAGCTGCAGCTGTTTTTATTCTCAGAAGCTTTACTCCCTGATATACAGCTGCCTACCCCCTTCGTAAGTGCAGGTCCTAAATGAGCTTTTTTCTCTGTTCCCTCACCACAATCCAGATTCTTTTGGGGAGTTACCAGTACAGTAACCATACCAGGAAGTACTTAATTTATTAAGCTACTGCTTTTCTAAAGCTCACTGGAGATATTTACTGATAAACAGCTACCTACGCAGCATGTTCATGTCGTTCCTAAATGAGCTTTTATCTCTCTCCCCTCACCACAAATCAGATTCTTCTGAGGAGTTCCCAGTACTTTATCCTTTCCCCTGTGTAATTACCTTAACAAGCTCCAGCTGTTTTTATTCTCAGAAGGTTTACTCCCTGATATACAGCTGCCTACCCCCTTCGTAAGTGCAGGTCCTAAATGAGCTTTTTTCTCTGTTCCCTCACCACAATCCAGATTCTTTTGGGGAGTTACCAGTACAGTAACCATACCAGGAAGTACTTAATTTATTAAGCTACTGCTTTTCTTAATCTCAGTGGAGATATTTACTGATAAACAGCTACCTACGCAGCATGTTCATGTCGTTCCTAAATGAGCTTTTATCTCTCTCCCCTCACCACAAATCAGATTCTTCTGAGGAGTTCCCAGTACATTATCCTTTCCCCTGTGTAATTACCTTAACAAGCTCCAGCTGTTTTTATTCTCAGAAGCTTTACTCCCTGATATACAGCTGCCTACCCCCTTCGTAAGTGCAGGTCCTAAATGAGCTTTTTTCTCTGTTCCCTCACCACAATCCAGATTCTTTTGGGGAGTTACCAGTACAGTAACCATACCAGGAAGTACTTAATTTATTAAGCTACTGCTTTTCTTAATCTCAGTGGAGATATTTACTGATAAACAGCTACCTACGCAGCATGTTCATGTCGTTCCTAAATGAGCTTTTATCTCTCTCCCCTCACCACAAATCAGATTCTTCTGAGGAGTTCCCAGTACATTATCCTTTCCCCTGTGTAATTACCTTAACAAGATGCAGCTGTTTTTATTCTCAGAA